>NW_027210455.1:0-70638 GCF_027789765.1 Dendropsophus ebraccatus | reverse complement strand
CAGACAGGGTGGGAGGACTGTCATAAAATTCTGAGAGAAAGCAATGCATCTTAGAAACTTAACAGCCACTAAAACAGGAAATAATGAATAGCGATATGGACTGAAAGTAGCGACATATTCTTAATACAAATACACATTTGGTGTTTTCAAAACTGGGGGAGCCCTGGAACAATGTACTGTATATGGGATCTGTTCAAATGTGTGCATGGGCCCATAGAAATTAATGGGTCCATATCTGCACTGACAGTACCATAAGCAAATTAATAAAAATTAATTAAAAATTAACAACTACCAGTAAGCATACAATGGGCATGTACATGATCATTATTTGCGGTCGTCATTACCCATAGATGGACATAATTTTCTAATTTTTTAATATAGCCAAATATCGCATTTTCTCTGTAAAAATTCTAGAATACCTGGCTTAGGCTAAAGCTACAGTACAGTATGTTCACAAGTTATGTTCTGTTAGTTTAGGTGAGATTCCCACATCTCCATCCAGACAAATAAATTGAAATTCTGACAGCAGTATAACTAAATGGATATTCCTACGTATCCCCAATAATAATATATGTTCATTATTTAAGCAAATTCACTGCTGAAAAGCCAGAGATTAGAGCCACTAATCTTTACTGGAGCTAATCCATATGAAAATCCATGGCCGAAATTGGAATTTCATCTATGGATTTCTGCCATTAACCTGAAGATTCATGGAGGATTTTTCTTGTACAAAACCTGACTAATGTGAACATTAAACATTGTTTGTTTTCCACATCACTGATCCTAATCTGCATTTTTTTTATAATATGAGCATCCTCAATTCATTCTCTAAATACAATAACATGGATTAGTTTGGGCTTTTCATACATATTGATTGGAAGTTTTTTTTTGTTTTTTTTTTACTTCAGGCAAAGCTTCCTTATCTGTTGTATGTAATGCATGCATGATGATCCATACTACAATTTCAATGAAATACAAGATACATTTGTTTTAACCTCCAAAATGTTTATCCTAAAATTGTATCATTTGATAATAAAGACTAATAAAGAAATTACTAAATATCGCCTATATTCAGCCAAAAATTCCCATTAATATGTCATTTTACATATATGTGTAATTTACTTTATACTTCTGAGATTTTCCATATAATTATTTACGATGCTTACTAAAAACAAGTGATAAAGATAATACAATAATTTAACTGTTTTTAAAGGAGAAACACAGCCGCCAGAACGCCAGAAACGCGGCTTTCTGGTACGTCACAACTAAAAAGTACCCGACTCGGCTGATGGATTGTCCGGTCAGCCATGGGTGTTCCCTCCCAGTCACTGACTTGTTGAGCGGGCAATCTATCAACTGGGTTGGGATGTTGCATGAGCTGAAGGTCACCAGTGGGGGTCTGGGAATAGTGATGCGGTGCTGCGGGGCACAAGGATGGGTAGGTATACTTTATTATGTTCCCCACATCCCCTGCCTGACATATATTTTTATTTTCCTGGGATTTCTCCTTTTTTATATATTTAGTTAAAGGACTCAGTAATGGGGGGAGGGGGGGGTGCCAAAGTATATAAATTACAGAAATCTCTATGTAGCACTGGAAAAGAGGATAGATAATGTTTCAGTATTTTTGTCTGAAAATCGGTAAAGATTGCACTTCAATGCCCATGGTGAGGTGGCTCTTGCATGTACGACTCTGGAATCTAACTCTTAAGGCTACAGCATAGTCTTTCAACTCCAGTCCTCAAGTAGACCCAACAAGTCAGGATTTGAGAATAATCCATACAAAGAATAGCTCTTTAAAATCCTGAAAACATGGTCTTTGGGGCGTCCTTGAAAATTGGCGTTGAGAAACATTGACCTACAATATTTAGAACTGTACATTAAGAGATCAGGCCCGGGACTGAATTACTAGTTTTACATTCTGTGGCATCCTAAGCCAATAGCCTAGTGTGCCACTAATTCAGTGTAACCTGTTAACAATCTATATGCAATTTTTGGGAGTGTACTTGATATAGTCATAGTGAATGACAATAACCTATATCAACAAAGCTGTTTTGTTCGACAGTACCACCACACTATGGCTTTGTATTACGTACAGAATTGGACTTGGGTTCCTTGGACCCATCAGAAAAAATTATTCTAAGGTCATATCCTCCATCTGTACAGAACATTTGCTTGTCCAGTTACCTGCTATTACACAGACAGGATAATCTAATAGGATAATTGTGTCAAGTCAAACTCTAAAGTTGGTTTTAGGCTATGTTCCCACTGCAGCAACATATCGGCAAAGGTGACCATCTTGTTATATAGACTGCCGCTAATAAAGATCAGGGTCATTTTTGTTGCCGGTCTATGTAACAAGATGGCTGCCTTTGCCCAATATGTTGCCGAAGTCCCTTATACTTTAGAACTTTTTGGAGCCTATTATATTAGGGCATTTTCCTGGATAAGTCTTAAGAGCTCCCTGGCCGTCTGATGGACCAGTATAACCAAACGTACATAACATCAGGCTGGCACCTTCCTGTCTCTTGTTCATGTATTCAATGCATTATCCATGTTTAGCTCCTTTTAGTAATTATTTATGTAGGTATGATAAAATATGCACAACTTTAGCACATCTACAGCAAAATGTTTCACAGGAAGCCAATGACAATTTTGCATTGTGAGACAAAACTGGAGTACATTGAGGAAAAGCATCAATATACATTGTACCGACCACATGGACACTTTGTTCTTGGTTGAATTCACACAAAAGTGTGACAAAAGTACTACAAGGCAACAACACTAGCCCCGAGCCACCGTGCTGCACATAAGATACTATACAGATGTAGCACCTGCCAACTTAGTCATGGTGGTGCTACATCTTACTAGCACAGTGATAGTGTGCTGCAGCTCTCCTACTTGCTCGGGGCGTCTGAAGTGAAAACAAAACCAAAGAAATCAGTGATGTACCAGACTAGCATTTTATTTTCTATTTTCTTTATGGTTGTTCTCTAGGTCAAAACCGTCTATGACATTCCCTTAATACTACACACATATTTGATAATCTGACACCTATAAAGTCCTGTTAATGTTGGATTACATTCCCTAGATCAAATATTAAAAGATTTAATTTACACTTTCAGACAGTGCAATCCTTTATTTAGCAAAAGCCGAGGATGGATAAAAGTAAGAGGAAATTACAAGCCTACATCTTTTCCCATCGGTATCCACTGGAGATGTTAGCTGATCCAATAAAGCTATAAGAGCTGGCCAGAGGTTCACTGAAGCCTTGCGCTGTAACTACTTTTGGTGTTACCTCTATAGTGCACCAGATAGTGGTCAAGTAATACATATATCAAGCTGTGCCCAAATAAGACTAATATAAGGCTGTTCCTGCCTGTGAGGTAGACCTTTGCTACCATTGTGGTGTTATACTGACACAAGAAATATGAATTCCAGATATAATTTCTTAATTATACCATAAATTTAGGCCTCACTGTGTTCTGGTCGATGAAGCTCCAGCAGGAAACATTTGAGACAATGGGTCATAACGGGGTCCAAGTTGCCTAAAGAACACTAGACTACAAACCTGTGGTACGTGTACATGTGCATCTCATATCTCTAAAGGCTACTCTTTCTATACTTAGGCTATGTTTTCAATAAATAGCATAGTAGGTGATCATTCATGACTTTGGGAGAACCTATATACAATTTATTTGCATTAATCTTCAATAGGACGTATCTGTATCCTGTTTAAGCAACAATTTGGAATCAAAGGGCAACAGACTAGATGTCTGTGACATCAGGGGCAGTATTGCCAAATCATCCCTAACCTTTTACTATAGACAAATCTATCCTGTATGATCCATAACCACCTTCTTGGTGGATGACATGCTTTTCTGCCCATTTCCATTTGAGGTTCTCCTCGTGTATGTTTGAAACTGGGGCTTAGGGTTATAGGGTTGCCCTTGGGCTCTAATGCTCTTAAAAACCCCTCTAGCACATAGAAAGAAATTGGTATTATCAATGGCATATGGTAAGTTAAAGACCCCTGTTACAGATTTGCATTGGGAAGCAATAGCTTTACATTACACCTCTTATGAAGCATCCATGTATCAGACTTGTTTTTTCAGCACATCCCACAGATCACTTGTACTTGAATCTGCATTTAGAAGCCAACACCTTGTCCTTTTCCACAAACAATCCCAAAACAGATTTTGCTCCAGCATCTACTACTTTTTCAGTAAAGTATTATTTTCTTATGTTGCTTCTGCCTCTTTGAGTCTCCTTGTTCTTAGGTTCAGTTTCCTCTTAAAAACACCACCCTCCTGATTTTAAACTTTGGATCCTCCTCCATTTTTGGACCCATTCTATTTTATCACTATCTTTTTGTAGGTAAGGTCTCCAGAACTGGACCATATTGATCATATGCCATGGATATGATTGGTTTACACCCATTGTTAGACAGTAGGTACTGTACATGAACTAGGATCCAAGATTTCAAAAAAACATTGTCCACAACATCAGCCTTGGCTCTCATAGTGCATCTTGGTGCAGTGTCTTTCCAGGAATATGTCTTACACACCCAGCCATCCAAATAACAGAGGTAGATCCAAATCACCAGGTAGATGTTTTCAGTATGTGCCCCCAGTCTACAGCTCCATACACATCAGCCTGTTGCACTGTGTGTTCTGGCTCTTTCTATCATAGCTGCCAGTAATTTTATTTTTACTCTTTTTTTTTTACAACATTCATTTTTCCAGAGATTGGACCTAATGGGCTACCCTATACTCCCACACAAATCAATGAGACGTGGAGCCTTGCCCATGCATTTGTCATCGGTTCACTGGTTATTAATTCTTCCACCTTTTAAGTACTGCTATACCACAGAAGACCTGCAATGCAAGGATGCTAAGACCCAGCTGTGTAGCCATCACAATATGTCAACTTCACTCAGATCCTTATATTTGCTCATTTTAAATGTTTCCAACACAAATACTTCAAGAAGTGACTGCTCAATTGCATAATATATTCCATCCCTTGTCAGGTGCCATTGTCACAAGATGTCAATGTTATTCACTTGATCTGTCAGGGATATTTAGATTGTATTTTTTCAAGGGGAATCACAAGGGATAACTCTTAATTATCTGATATATAATATATATATATATATAGAGAGAGAGAGAGGAGAGAGAGAGAGGAGAGAAATGACATGACAGGTAGGCTAAGTGATGAGACAGTGATTGGGGAAGGACATATATGCAACCCCCCATCTGTTTTTCGTGAACAGAATACAAAACACTGCATTTACATTTTCAATGTTGGAAGTAAAGATCAGCAAATATTTACCGATACGAATGTCCATTGATTCTCTAAGATGCAAATTACTCTTGAATCTAATCTGGTAATCAATTCCATCATCTCTAAAAGACTGTATTTCTAAGTTTAACATATAACACTCATATATTTTTAGGCTGGGCTTTGGCATCAATTGATCAGTTTTAAATAACAGAGTTCCTTTACTTCATAAAATATTTTACCCAATTTAATGATTTCTGCTCATTACTCAATAGTTAAAATCACCAAAATTACATTGCAGTCCCATTACAATGTGGTAACCTTTAAAAGGAACCAATCAGTTGTATAACACATACTGTATAAGGCCATGTTCACGCATGGTATAACACTGGGCGTTCTGTGACCTGGCTGGGTCACAGAACGGCCAGTGTTACTGAAGAATCATCCCGGCCGGATGATCTTCATTTCTGATGCGCGCATCCCAATTCACCACTGAACACAATGGAGCGTGCAGCAACAGCCGCACGCTCCATTGTGTGAACTCTCTGTGTGTATACGCTCCGGCCAGAATTCCATTCATTCAAATACATGTGTTTAACATAGCAAATTGCAACAACGGACATGATTTATGCTAAACATATGTTGTGGTGAACATGGCCTCTTTGTCTGTCAATCATCCCTGCAGAGCACAGTGACAGACAGAGAGGTGTGACTGGTTACGGCCCAGATGACGAGTTCCGGCATCATTCCCTGCAGTGAGCACCAGAATAAAACAACAAGCTAACAGCGTTTATATGCATAATAGTAGTGATTGGTTGCCTTTAATAAGAGACTTCCAAACTGTAAACAACAAAGCCATTATATTTTGGGGTTTTCATTTTAATAGCAAGCACAGTGCTTGCCGTTTTTCTTGCCTTCAAACTTACAGATCCCTCAAAGGAGGCTTAAGGCCTTTTTATACAAGCAGATTATCAGCAAGGAGCATTGCTAGAAATGCTGCTGATTGTAAAACAGAAAAAAAGATGTGTGAAGACAGCCTTAAAGATGTGCCAGATTTTTCAAACACTATTATGGTGCATTAGGCTATGTTCACACAACACCTCTTTTTGCCGTTTAAGGGTTTTTGTCGGACAGCCAGCATTATTAAGCGAAAATACAGCCATATATTACGGATGTATATTATGCAAAAGATGGCCTGATTACAGCAAAAACTATTCATTGTGTGAACATAGCCTTAGGCCCGTTCACACAGGGATATTGGCGCCAAAATTCCGTTTGAGCAGAAATTCTCTTTCAATTATTTGAGCGGAAAGTGGATGCGCACAAGCCCTCCAATTCAAACAGATAGAAGGCAGGATTCGGCGCTGAGTCTGCGTGCGGGGGTTCCGCACAGAATTCCGGTGCTAAATTCCGTAGTGCAAACGGGCTCTTAGGCTGTCCAGTCTACATTAAAGCAATCTAGGAGCTAGACAGTTTATTTATCTCCCCACTGTACTTTGTTCATGACAACAACAGCCATTTTGTCTTATTAGATCGGAAAAAGCTGAGGATATCCTATAAGTCGGCAGATGTTTTTTGCTTACATTATAAGGCTGGGTTCACACTACGTACAGTATATTTCAGTCAGTATATTTCAGTCAGTATTGCAACCAAAATCAGGAGTGGATTAAAAACACAGAAAGGATCTGTTCACACAATGTTGAAATTGAATGGATGGCCGCCATATAACAGTAAATAACGGCCATTATTTCAATATAACAGCCATTGTTCTAAATAACAGCAAATATTTGCCATTAAATAGCGGCCATCCACTCAATTTCAACATTGTGTGAACAGAGCCTTTCTGTGTTTTTAATTCACTCCTGGTTTTTGGTTGCAATATGAGGACCACAATACTGACTGAAATATACATATACTGACGGAAATATACGTAGTGTGAACACAGCCTAAAACAGCATAAGTCTACCCCTATAACTTACCTCTACAGTAAGCTTAAGTTAATGGAATATAAAAATCTGCCATTTCCTGGAACTATTGTATAGATGACTTATCAAAACACTGAAGCAATTGAAGATACTTCATATAATATACTTATAAAATAATATACAATAAATTGATTGTCCATCACTAATCGATTTTTACATAGATAGATAGAAAAATCTAATATTTGTTATTAATAGATATCAATTTTCAATCTTGACATTGGGATTTGTCTTAAATATATATTTTTTTCTATCCCCTCAGGTGGTGACTTTCTCCAGGCTGATTAAACTGGAGTTCAGCATGACAGTCAATTTCACAATTCCATCTTCATTTCTGCTGGATCACTCAGAGGTCATAGCTCAATGTAAGTGAATCTGACATATTAATAACATTAAACATTCCAGTGAAACCAGTAACCACTCTTCTTCCACCCATCACCATTAAAATTTTGTAATTCCATGTTGCACAACATTCCCTGGAGATAATAGACATCGGTTAGTGCTTGAGATTAGACTCGTAAAGTAAAGAAAAAAGCAATTCTGTCAGTTCCCTGAAGATCAATGATGTTTTATAAATTTTATAAGGAGGTCTTGTTGTTTGGGGGGGGGGGGGGTAATGAAGTAAACGAATTGGCTAATTTAGCTTTTGACTTACAGAAAATGCCCAAAAAAAAGACATAAAATTTTACCCTTTTTCCCCTATAATAAAAAAATTGGTTATTCTATCAAGTGGTTATTCCGTCAAATTCACTTCTGTAAGGTCCCATTTTTAGGCTATGTTCACACTTGCTTTACTGTGTGCAGGGGGAAGCTCTGATGTGGGTGCGCGCTGATGCGCCCGCATTAGAGCTCTGTGGCCAGACAGATCATCCAGCCCGAGCAGAGACCGGCCGGGTCACGGAACAGCCGGTCTAAATACGTAGTGTGCATATAGCCTTAAGCCATATAAACTCTTCTATTTCTTGTTAGTCCAACATCTTTCTTAAGAAACACAGGAGCCAGAGTCTATTAGTTTGTGCAGTGAAGGTTATTCCATGCATCACATTGACAGGAAACTGAAAATTTATACAAAAGCATTTGCTGCTGTCTTTAGAGAAGAGAGATAGGTATATAACTGGTACAGCACTCCAACTTGACACATGGTCTATAGAGGGACTATGAGGTCTGATGCACTCGTGTATATATTATTCATGGCCACACTTTAGAATTCATGTAATAAATGTGATGTTATTCAACACATAGTTCATGGTGCCTGGTTTAGTGTACAGGTCCATATTAAAGCTTTATTTTCAAGATATCCAGCAGTTCTGAACAACATTTAGGTCCAATGAGAACCTTTATGACATAGGATGTGAAAAGGTGCTGGTAAGTTCCATTTCCTGGACTGCCAGAACCATGCTGGATAAAGGGTCTGGTTGAAATAAAATGTTATACAGAACAAGCATGGTTATAGATATCTTTTGGATGGACCATATAGTACACTATGCATTGTCAAGATTATGTCAAGAAAACATCATGTTTAATGCATCAGTTGGAGTGTGTTATGGATAATACAATAAACTTTAGAGAAAAGAGAAAGTGGATCTGGTCAAAGTGAAAAATAAGGTTAAATGTACTCACAAATAATACAGTGAGTACAAGAGAATCTATAGTTTAAGAGACAGAACTCTGTAGAGATGAGAACCATATTGCTGGTTTCCATAAAAAAAAGTTCTGTGAAAATACACCACAGGGATTTTTGCCTAACAAGCACAACTGTAATGGAAAAATCTAATTTGGAACCAACAAAAAAAAAGTTTACTTAGGAAAGGAAGACAACACAGGAATTGGACAGCAAGTGATGGCGGATAATATTATGGATGGATGAGTCTAGGAAGCTCACAGTTTGTTCACATCTGTGTAGAAGATTCCATTCAAAGCCTCCAAAGCAGATTTTGTCATGTTTAATAGAAAGAATAGCACAGCAAGTAGTACTATTTTTCATGTAAAAACATCAGATACCATGATGGAACCCAAGAGACCCCATAATAAGTCAACCGGGCCCATTACGTGATGGATTCCTCATAGCTTGGATTTCATTTTCTGTTCCTATAACGGAACAGAAAAAACACAATTCTAAAATGAACATGAACTTAGACTCCAATGGACTCACTATTGCCATTGTATAATAGTGTGATGTACATCTTTCTGTAGAGAACCTAAGAGGCCATAGAGTAACAGTCATAGAATTCTAACATTCATATTAATGTATAGTAGCATCTACATCATAAACTGCCCCACATAACATGCTTGTTATGCTTGTCATGATGACAACAGTATCTAGCATATTACCAATTTCCTCCCTGTTCCCTTGCTAGCACAAATCCTGTTATCTGAGGAAAATGTACATGACGCTAATAACATTTACACAAGGCATTGCTGCCATAAAGGATAAAAAATCCAGTGCAGGGGGTGGGCGAAACATGGATACATACCTGTCCCTGTGTACCCGCAACACTGCTCTCACCACTCATTGTCAGCCACCGGACATAATTTTCTCCCAGCTTTCTGATATGTGACGACCCATCGGAAAGTACCTGCTTAGCCAATCGGTTACTACAGTGGTGCACCGCCTCAGTCCCTGATTGGCTAAGCGGGTATTCCTGAGCCTGGGTCATGATGTTTCAGGAGCAGGAGCCAGAGGAGTCTGTCAGAGGTCTAGAAGCGGTAACGCAACACTGTGGGGGAATGGAGATGGGTAAGTATTAGAGATGAGCGAACCTCGAGCATGCTCGAGTCGATCCGAACCCGAACTTTCGGCATTTGATTAGCGGTGGCTGCTGAACTTGGATAAAGCCCTAAGGCTATGTGTAAATCATGGATATAGTCATTGGCTGTATCCATGTTTTCCAGACAACCTTAGAGCTTTATCCAAGTTCAGCAGCCCCAGCTAATCAAATACCGAACGTTCGGGTTCGGATTGACCCGAACCCGAACCCGGTTCGCTCATTTCTAGTAAGTATACATTAGTTACTGTGGCCCATGCTCCCCTGCCCGCACAGTATTTTGTTGTTTTACCTGGACTTTTGCTTTACACATGGTGTCAAACTTTTGCAAATGCTCTGAACATTCAAAAATTGCCCTCTTCATCCACTGCTGAGAAATTACTGCGCCATCAGCTACAGTTGGTCTAAATAGAAATATACACTGAATCTTCAGTCAGGATTTTTTAAGCCATCCATCAATTGGAACATTTTGGTAGAATATGTCAGAGGAAAAGCCCACTAACATGTTAATATTTGCCAACTTTATGGTCTCGGGTAACAAACGTATTCCAAGGCTCCAGTCTTTAAATTTACCATGCGTACACAGTACCACCACTCGACTTACAGAACGCAGCGCAAGCATGAAATAGTCATAAATATTTTACAAGCTTTGTAATAGCACCAGCAGCTATAGCCAGATACATTAATGTTTGTGTAATGCCTCTGGGAGTTTTGAGTGGATGTAATGAGTTAAATCAAGTAAACACTTGAGAATAAGAATTGTTACAGAACAGAAAATCATTTTCCATAAGACATCACAATTGGTTATCCCATCAATGTGATATGGCTGAATCACTTTGCCAAGCTTTGCAGTGAATTGGCCCGACATTCTGAGGAATGAATAAAGAATGTATAAGCATCAACTTAAGAAAGAATTTATTAAATGGAAGATAGTCAGAGAAGGAAGATTTACGCTCAACTGGAGAACCAAGAGCGAAGATTTTTCTAAAATCTTTTGACGCTTTATTTATTATGTACTGGTTCATATTTGGTGAGATCTTAGTATAGAAATTAAAAGTCTACTGCCGTACTGCTAACGCCAAGCATAGTCTAATGGAACACAGCACACTTTTTTTTTAAATATTTGTATTGGACAGAAGGAAAAAAAAAACTTTATACTAAGTCATATACATATCAAAGTACAGTAGAGGACTCACTAACCTATGTGCAAAAAGTCTTTTTTTTAAAATATCCCACTTTAAAAACATATGCATGGGCCCATAGACACCCAATGGAACTGGATGGTCTCTATTCAAGGCTATGAAAGGTATCCAGTTAGCATGTTGGTCATTTCAATTACTCTATACAATTGGATGTGAGTATGTATATATATATATATATATATATATATATATATATATATATATATATATATATATATATATATATTAGTCATGTTTGTGTGTTTTTTTTACAGAGCTCCAAATTCCCTGCATTGATATAGGGGGGAATTCATTAAGACTAGAATCTCACATGCCGGTCTTAAAGGGGCATTACCGCTTTGGCTCCATTTCACTTCACTTCAACTCTTAGCTCATCTTGGGAGCATACTTTCTGAGATAAGAGGGACCAAGTTTGAAGCAGCATTGTGCAGCTATTGTTCATAATTAACAAGCATGGTTTCGCCTGTACACAATGATTTTGAATTAGAAGCTGCCTCCTTTTGTCTCAGAAGGTATACTTACAAAATATGCCCAGGACAGAAAAGAAATCGTAATACCTTTTTCACCTAGGACAACCACTTTTAAATAAAAGCAAGCTGGCATAAGCTGTAGCAGATGTATAAACAGGCCCAAGCCTCTTATTAAATTTGGAGTAGATGTCTGACATGACTGACGGCAGCTATTTTAAACCTACTAGGCCATATAGTTCATACCAAAAGTGGTGTAGGCAGCAAGGAAACGGAAACAGCCACAAGTCTTTTCACAAGAAGCACTAACAAAACTAACATAATGACTTAATAACTTCCCCCACAGAATTAAATGATAGAACCATAACTAGTGAGCATGCCCCCTAGGAGTAGCTTAGGCACTATTTATTATAGCCATCAATTTATAAACAGTGTTCAGTCAGCCTCCCCTAGTGGTGATTGCGGGAAGCAAAAATGTTATTCTTTGACTCCATGTCTAGAGACATAGTAATATGTCCACTTTAAAGATACGTAAGGAATAAAAATCATCTTACAGATATTTGGGTGGCTCTAGAGAGTGATTAACAAAGTACCTTGGGCCTATTATGATAAATTATTTTGAGGCACCACCTTTCTGCTATACCTGGAAGGGATACATCTATTGTTAGGCATTTTCTAAACTCTACGGTTATGATTGGACATATACAGTACCTATATAATTAATAATTACTAGTATGTTACATAACAACTTCATAGGATGGATTTTAATATTGGCTTCTCTAGTGCTGTTCTCCTCTACTCCAGTCCTCCAGGTCATGCCTTCGGGATTGTCTTAGTATTTCACAGAAGACATGGTCAGTGCATCAGGCATCGCCACAAGCCAACTCAGTATGGAATTGACGGAAATCATGACTTGTTGGGAAACCCTTAGGAATGGAGTTAAGCAGCACTAATCTAGAGGATTCTTTAATTTCTTGGTTCTTTATTTATGGCTGTATTAAATTAACTTTTTCCTAGGGTATCTGTTGAAGTGAGGACACTAGTTGGATTCAACATTAGAAATAGCAAAGAATAAATGGGATAGAAATAAATACAAAGAAAAAATATGTTTAAAGTCCCATTCATTTAATTTCAAGCTATTAACCTGGAATACAACTTAGATTTAGTCTTCCATATATCAAAAAGTAAAATCCCAATTTTGATTTGAAAATGTATAAAAATTCCTAATCACATAACCAACTTACATTTTGACAACCTAATTACTGTTACTGTAAAGAACCCTTCCAGACCATCACAAATTCTTAGATTCCTTCCTTTGTTTTACAGGGAAAGCAGATGAAACAACTTTGAAAAAAAAATGTTTGATAAGTTTTTGCTTCAGAACATTCAATGTTATCATAGCACATCTCAACTAAAAACCCTGAAATTAGGAAGATTGGCAAATCACACTAAAGCATCACACACAGAGAGCCAAGTTTTCTGCTCTTGAGATGTTTACAGCCAAATATGATTCCATCTTACCTCCACCATTCTTGTAGCACAGATAGGGAAATCTCCACACATTTCCAAGCCCAATAATCTCCCCGGCCACGGACAACACAAATTCCACCTTATTGTTCCAGTGTCCTCTTTCATTGACTTTCTTATCATTGCTGTGTACCAGGTTGGAACTTGAAGCCTCAGCATCCAGGGCATCCTCAGGTTTGCCATTGATCACAGGAATTGTCTTCTCAGCTGTCATTATTGTTGCTCAACCTGCTGGCAGAAAAACACACTCTATAATTATGTTCCTATTAGCAATATTTTTTTTCTCGAAAAAATAAATTCAGCATATATTTCCGAAAAATGTAACCTGCCCCCCCCCCCCCCCAAATAAAATAGGATTTCTTAGCAGCCAATTAAAACCACTTACACAATTCTACTTATGTTAAACAGCAATTATATAGTGGATGCATTCCCCTTCTATCTACAGTTTGCATAAAGAGATTTCCCAAACCAACCAGAAAATCTGCTACCAAATATCTATGCAAATATCTATAATGCACAAGTTTGCAGAACAATAGCCGTGAAATGTTGTACATGCTTTCCCTATAAATTACTAGGCGACATCATGTACAACCTGCGTTCCTATCGCCGTGCGTGTTCCAGCCTACGAGAATGTGTTTATGTTTATAGATTTTCTTTACTGCTCTTACAGTCTTGAAGATCTGAGGATCCTTGCAATAAAATGCTCCTCAGGCAAAGAAACTGTTAAAACATTGTAATAAATAGAGAATGTAATAATCTTACCCAAGTGTGATGATAAACAGTGGATGGTAGTAATGAGGTTTCTGTTCCCGTTACCCATAAAATGGATAATTTGCAAATGTTCTCTCTTTGCAGGAGTGATCTGATGGCAGCCTCCCTCTGCTCACTCCCCCTCCTCTTCCTCCCCCCTCTCACAGACTATCCATCTCACTCAGTAGCTCTCTTATCTAGGGATTACATCTAAGGTGCTCAATGGTTAAACACCAAGCAAGACATATATTCATTAAACTAAGCAAACACTGTCCTTATAGAGGGAATACATAACAATGCTTGTGCATTATGTGCGACTAGGATGTTTTGTATATGATGTAGTGTTGTGTACTGTCAATGTGGCTTGCAATTATTTATTCATTTTAGATATAAATAGGAGATTGCCTGGAAAATCCCCCAAGATGTATGCCAATGTGTCCATAGATTTAGACAGGTAAACATAGGGGAAAACCTTGTCCATGTTGGAATTCTGCCTTTCTAACTGTATTAAAAATCACAGTCAATGAAACTGTATATACAGAATATGTTGCAGAATGTTTCTATTATTGCAGACAATGGCAGACTTATAACATTAAAACTACCCAGACTAAAATGTTTATATTGTGCATATTGCCCCAAACAGCTCTCACCTGTTGAAGTAACGACTCCACAAGACCTCTAAAGGATGTCAACAGAAGATGTTTTAGGCTATATAAAATGTGTTTTTATGCAAAATAACGTCTGTTTTTAAAATAAGGGACATTATTTTACAGTGGAAGCTTTCAGTCATGATCATGAACATTATGTCAATGGCAAACAACGGCTGTTATTTTGCCTAAAGAATACCCACAGAATATGCCATGAATGCCTGACAGATATGGGAACCTGCACATAAACTGAGATTGAGGTTTTTGACTATCAGAGGTGGTCAGGTGTTTAAAAGAAAAGTACGGCGCGGGGCAAAAAAAATATTTCGGGCTGAGGGTGGGGAAACATAAAAAAAGAGGTCCTATTCACCTGTCTCGGTGCACATGCCCTACATCCCACTTCTTGACCCCAGCCCACTGTCTTCTTAAATCTTAACTGATTGGAGCAGGACACCCCTGAAGTCACTGATTGGCTGAGTGGGCTAAATCCCACCAGCTTGTGATGTTTACAGCCACGTTGTGACATAGCCAGAACCCAGGAGAAGATGACACCCGGCTGGGCATGAAAGCCCGGTCGTGCAACACAACGCGGGTATGGGCACAGGTAAACTTAGCATCTTTTTATTTTCCCTCCATCCGCTGCCCGTGATGAACTAAAAATCCAGTGTGACAGTGCACTGGCAGTGGTTTATTCAAAGGAGAACTCTGGGCAAAACACTTTTTTCAATATGCCCTGGGAGATAGTGGGTGAAAACAACAACATCCACTTACCTCCCCGGCTACAGCACTGATGCCTGCAGTATGCAACTCCAGTCCAGGCAGCAGAGGCAGACATTGCTAGAGGTCCTAAATGGCTCAGCGAGCTTGTCACGTCACACCAAAGGTCCCTTCTCATCACCAGTCACTGACCGGGGACCTGAGCAACAGAATGCTCGAGTCAGCGCTAGAGTCGGGAAGGTAAGTGGATGTGTTTTTACCCCTTAGCTCTCCCCTGAGAACCGATGTTTCTTGCAAAAAAAGACCAAATTATTTTCTTTATTTTTATTTTAGTGCATTTCTCTCCCCACTCATTCTACTGATAAGTTGGGGTCTGAACACACAGACTGTTTCCGAAAAAAAAAAAAAAAAAGGTTGACATGTTCTTATAATCTATTCAGAGGTTTTTATGTTATTGCTGGGCTTGAAAGGGCTTTAGGAGCTTAAAAGAACAAGGCTGCTTACTTACAGAAACAGCACCACTCCTGTCCTTAGTTTGGGTGTGGGTTTCGCAGCTCAGTTCCATTGAAGTGAATGGAACTGAATTATAATACCACACACAACACACCTGAGGATGGAGGGGGGGGGGGGGTTCAAGAAAGTAGCTGTGCTTTTTCTAATCCTGGATAACTTCTGTAAACTTACAAAGATAGAACAGGACCCAGAACAGACCTTCTTTTCATAATTCCTTGCCTTTCTTTCACTGCTTTGCTGCACGCAAAGCCTTGCCTTTTCGCCCTAATGTCTAAGTTGATGGAGCAGTTACCCTTGTCTCCTTGGCTGCTGCCCCCATGCCCAATGGGAAATTCAAGCAGCAGAATTGAATTTTAGGAGAAGGCCTGGTACACAGCTCCATGTCAATGGTCTTCCTTAATGCTATTAGTCTCTTTCACCAAGATTATGTTCTCTGATGACTGCAAATATTGCAATGTAATAGTTTGAGAAAGAGTTAAATTGTACTTGTCCTCCAAATTTTCTATATTAATAATCACTCATTTGTGGGATTTGATGGAAAAAAGCCTAGATTATGGGTACTACTCCACTCAACTTACAGGATGTTAAGAAACTGCTGCTAATGTCTTTGTGCCGGACAACACAAGGCACATCCGGTGGTCTTTAGGACTCCATGTCTAAATAAAGTTATTTTAGTCATATTTTGCCTAGTTTTACTTCTATAACCTTTTTGCTGTATTCCACGCACACCTGTATACAAGTTATATAGGTCTCTTTGCAAACTACTATGTATTTGCCTTCCTCTCTTTCTCCAGCCTGTGTGACTGTCATTAAAAGTTTCACGTGTCAGGACTTGAGGACTGGAGGACACAAGACAGGAGATGGCCTAACACTGATACCTGCCCCGCTGACCCTGCCTGCTTACCGCAACTGCCCTAAATGGCAATGGATAACTGGGTTATAGGGATGAGCGAACCGAACCATTACGAACCAGATTCGTTACGAACTTTGCAAAAAGTTTGTGACAAAGTTCGTTAAAATCGCAACGGCGTCGCAAAACTGTACTTTAATTAGAGAATAGAACAGGCTACAAGGGATTATTACTCCTATAATCCTTTGTATCCTGTTATTATGTGAATATCAAGGTGTGTGACGTCACTCCAGGAACAGGAAGTGCCTGAGCGTCCATGCTCTCATTGTGTGTCTAGACTGCAGAGAGAGAGGAGGTGTACGTTAGGCAGAGAGGGAAAACACATAGATTACATATCAAAACAATTGGATAAGTACAGGGAGAGATAGAAAAGGAGTATATATTGTTTGCGAGAAGCTGGAGAGAGGAAGATAAAAAAAAAAATTTGCAAGATACAGGGAAAGCTTGATAAGCTCATACATAGTGAAAGAGGTTGAGAAATCAAGAGTTAGGTAGAGAGAGGGAGAGATAGCCATCTAACTCAAAAATCGTGATATCTAGGGAGAGATAGGGAGATAAAAAAAAGAAATAGGGAGAGAAAAGTGAGAAGAGTCACTCAGGAGTCAGGACACGTAGCATTGAACCAGCTACTGTTCCGTGACAGAGAGGAGACGCTAGACGTTTGTTTGTTTGTGATCAGCTGTTGTAAGTGACGCTAAGTCAGCGCCTCACAAAAGCTGTCCGTTTGTACTCTGCTAGTTGCCGTTAACCCCGGCTAGCTGCCCGCAACCAAAAAAGTTTAAAAAAAACCTTAAAAAAATAAATAAATAAATTGTTTGTTTGTTATCAGCTGTTTTAGGTGACGCTAAGTCAGCGCCTCACAAAAGCTGTCCGTTTGTGCCCTGCTGGTTGCCGTCAAACCCCTCTAGCCACCCGCAACCAAAAAAGTAAAAAAAAAACTTAAAAAAAAAAGAAAAAAAAGTTTGTTTGTTTGTGATCAGCTGTTCTATTTGAGGCGAAGTCAGCGCCCCACAAAAGCTGTCCGTTTGTGCTCTGCTGGTTCCCGTCAAACCCCTCTAGCCACCCATAACCAAAACAGTTAAAAATAAAAAATAAAAAATTGTTTTTTTGTGGATAACCTGTAAATTTCTGCTTTGCTGGGTGCCTCCAACCCACAAAGCAATAGTCTCTGAAAATTTGTGCCTTTTGCCCAATAGATTATTTCTTTTTCAAAATTTACACCAACCAAAGAACTATGTCCAAGCGTCCTACTTCCAGCACTTCCCAGGCAAGGACTGCAACGGCAGGTGGTGAGGGTAGGAGAAGTGGCAGCACCAGGCCCGGCGGCAGCCGGGGCAACAGGCGTGGCAGCAGGATGCAGCTACCCCAGACACCCAGTGGTTCTGTAAGAACCACACAGCCAGCGGTTCTAGATTGGCTTACCCAATCCTCCACTTCCACCGCCCAAAGCTCCCAAACGAGGTCGGCTGGATCATCCGACACCACCCTTACATGGGAGGGTCAGCGACAGTCCTCTGCCCCGTCCCCTGTTATTACTATGCCACCCACCTCTGGGGCACCTTCTGCCAGGGAACTGCTGGCAAATATTGATCTGCCTTTGGATTCTCTAGCCCTTTTTAGTCATGATGAGGAGGAGGAGGAGGTAGTCCACCAAAGGTGGAACGTGCAGAGACTGCAGAGGAGGTGGTGGCTGTAAGCCAGGGAGGGGTATCCAGTGCCACACCTGAGATCCTGTCCCAGCCACTGGAGGACAGTAGCAGTGGTGGTGATGAGGATATCGCCGATCGGACGTGGCGCCCCCAAGCACCATTATCCTCAGTGTCATCAGGGGAGGAAAGTGAGGTGCTAGCGAAGCAGCAACATCCCACTGCTGCAAGGAAGCGAGGCACAAGAGGGAGGGGTAGAAGACAACCTACCAGGCAGAGTCACTTACCTCCAAGCCTTGGTCCTGAGAGGGGAATTGATCAACTGCTGCCTCCTCCAGCTGCTCAAGTAGTCTTTTTTTAATTATACTCGGCTAGAATAGATCAACTGCTGCCTCCTCGTCCTCAATTAGCCTCTCCTCCATAATCCTGGCCAGGAATAGATAAACTGCTGCTGCCTCCTCCTCAAGTAGCCTCTCCTCGATAATACTGGCCTGGAATCAATCAACCGCTGCCTCCTCCTGCTGCTCAAGTAGTCTGTTTTTAATTATACTGGCCTGTAATCGACCATCTGCTGCCTCATCCTCCTCAAGTAGCCTCTCCTCAATAGTACTGGCCTGTAATCGATAAACTGCTGCCTCATGCTCCTCAAGTAGCCTCTCCTCAATAATACTGGCCTGTAATCGATCAACTGCTGCCTCATCCTCCTCAAGTAGCCTCTCCTCAATTATACTGGCCTGGAATCAATCAACTGCTACCTCCTCCTGCTCTTCTAGTAGTCGCTTTTTAATTATACTGGCCTGTAATCGATCAACTGCTGCCTCATCCTCCTCAAGTAGCCTCTCATCGATAATACTGGCCTGGAATCAATCAACTGCTGCCTGCTCCTCATCAAGTAGCCTCTCCTTGATAATCCTGGCCTGGAATCGATCAACTGCTGCCTCCTGCTCCTGAAGTAGTCTGGTTTTAATAATACTGGCCTGGAATCGATCAACTGCTGCCTCCTCCTCATATAGCCTCTCCTCGATAATACTGGCCTGGAATCAATCAACTGCTGCCTCCTCCTCCTCCTTAATTAGCCTCTCCTCCATAATACTGGCCTGGAATCAATCAACTGCTGCCTCATATTCCTCAAGTAGCCTCTCCTCAATAATACTGGCCTGGAATCGATCAACTGCAGCCTCATCCTCCTCAAGTAGCCTCTCCTCGATAAGACTGGTCTGGACTCAATCAACTGCTGCCTCTTCCTCCTCAATTAGCCTCTCCTCCATAAGACTGGCCTGGAATTAATCAACTGCTGCCTCATCTTCCTCAAGTAGCCTCTCCTCCATAATACTGGCCTGGAATCGATCAACTGCTGCCTCCTCCTCAAGTAGCCTCTCCTCAATAATACTGGACTGGAATTAATCAACTGCTGCCTCCTCCTGCTGCTCAACTTGTCTCTTCTCAACAATACTGGACTGAGAGGCGAGCAATCTACTGCTGCCTCCTCCTGGTTCTCGACTTGTCTCTTCTCAACAATACTGGCCTGGGTGCAATCAAGTGCTGCCGCATCCTCCTTGTAAACTTTTTTTTCCAATATTTTTTTTCACTATTTTGGCACTTTGATTCACTATATTTTATTAATTTTATTCCTATTATTATTTTTATTATTATTATTTTATTTTTTTTCTCATTATTTTTGGAAAAAAAAATTCCCACTTTTTTTCATTGTAATATCAAAAGTTCGCTCATCCCTACTGGGTTATAATCCCTAGTCTGCACTGGTGTTATACAAAATGTGGACAAGACAGACAGACACAAAACTTGTGGTCAAAATAACAAGGCCGGCAAAAGGATAGTCAAAGCCAAAAGCCAGAATCAAGTAACCAGGAACACAATCAGTATAAATGCTGGGTCAAGGGATACTAAGGAACTAAGGCTCTATTGCAGGCAAGGCAGGACACACACGGAAGAATATTTAAGGGGACTGGAGTCCCAGCCCCAGAGGTGATTGGAGCTGAGACTCCAACTTCCACAATATAACAGAAGCTGACTGGTGAAGACAGCCACCAGTCAACACAAACTACATGTCAAACACCTGAGCCAATCGGCCTGGGAGTATTGAAGCCCCGGCCGCGGCAACAACTAATGAAGAAGCCACCACACCCCTTGCAACCTGTCTGTCGGGTAGTTAGGGATGGCGTCGCACAGGCAGGCAAGGCAGGACACACAGGGAAGAATATTTAAGGGGACTGGAGTCCCAGCCCCAGAGGTGATTGGAGCTGAGACTCCAACTTCCACAATATAACAGAAGCTGACTGGTGAAGACAGCCACCAGTCAACACAAACTACATGTCAAACTCCTGAGCCAATCGGCCTGGGAGTATTGAAGCCCCAGCCGCGGCAACAACTAATGAAGAAGCCACCACACCCCTTGCAACCTGTCTGTCGGGTAGTTAGGGATGGCGTCGTACACTCCAACCATGCTAGGAGCCGAGCATGGCGGCCAGGTCCTGACATTGTGTCTGAATGCTCACTGTCTGAACTGGTGTATAACCACCAGAATGTGAGCAGAAAGTCCTTCTGATTAATTCATCTTTCTCTGAGTAGCAGCTATGTAGAAAATTGCTTAGAGTGAACCTGTCATTATAACTTTCAAAATCTAAATCAACAGTAGATGTGAAATAAATCAAGTTTGCCATATACAGTACATTCACTATTTTTTTGTCATTATCATGCTGTAATACAAAGCTGAACCAGACTCCTGAAGGCAGATTTTCTGACGTGTGCTGGTTGAAAAAAATAGACTAAACACAGGAATTCCGGCCAGTACAGAGATTCCATCTGGCCCTACGAAAAACTATTCATTGAATAGCGGCCGCAGAGAACATGTCAGTTCACACAATGGGGGAGATTTATCAAAGGGTGTAAAATTTAGACTGGTGCAAACAGCTCGCAGCAACCAATCACAGCTCAGCTTCCAGCTCTGGTGAAAGGAAAGCTAAGCTGTGATTGGTTGCTATGGGCAGTTTGCACCAGTCTAAATCTTACACCCTCCCCTAATGTGTGCAGCGGTGATTTGGGATGCAGGTGCACATGGATGCGGCCATATCCGAATTCACCAGAAATGAAGATCATCTGGCCGGTACTGCAGCACTGGCTAGGATGATCTTCAGTAACACCTGCTGTTCTGTGACCCGGACAGGTCACAGAACGGCCGGTGTTATACATAGTGTGAACCCGGCCTAATATTGCATTCAGGAAAAAAATGAACAAAACTAAAAGAAAAATAATTAGTACAAAGGTGGCAATAACTAGATGGCATAACTGGATGCATACAGACATAGGCTATGGTCACATAACGTTTTTTTCCTTTCCATTTATTATTTTTTTATATTTATATATATATATATATTTATACATTTTTAGTTCAAAATGACATCAGTCATTTCCCATTTTGGATGCTCATCATTACAACGGCGGCTATCGGTATATTATTTTAGTTTAGGTGAACTGATTGGCCTTTGGGTGTGTCATTAATTAAAAAGTCCATTGAATTTAATAGAAAAGACGGTGAAAGGACAGTGAAACAAAGAACTGAGTTAAAAACTAAAAATATAGTGTTGTTTTCAAAAAACGCCAGCAAATAATTGTCATGATTATTATTTTGACGTCGGTGTGAAGAACGTCCATTATTTAACCCCTTAAGGACTGGGCCAATTGTCACATTGTTAAGGAACACCAGTTCACAGACAGACAGTATCATATATTCGGGGCGAACAATTTGCTCATCATTATTATTTTCAGAGGACATAGTGGACATGGAAGCCCCCCCAAATTCACCCCATAAATTATATTTTGGGGGTTCCGTCATTCATTTTATGGCAGATTGAAAGATGCCATTATAAAGTACACCAGTTCCTAAAAAAAACAAGCCGTCACATGGCCCTGTAGATAGAAAAATACGAGAGCTATGGGTCTAACAATGCAAGGAGGAAAAAACGAAAACACAAAAGTGATAATTGGCCCGGTCCTTAAAGGGAACCAATCACCGGAAAAACGCATATAGAGCTTTTGAAATGTGCTGTTAGAGCACACAGCACACTTGCCACACGTGTTTCCATAGCCTCCGTGCCTTCCCCGTGTAAGCCGCAAAGTAACTTTATAAAACTGGCGCCCTGTATGCTAATTACCTGAGGTAGTCACCTGGGCGGTGTTCGGCTAGCAGGTAGTCACGGTCCCTCTGGGCGTGATTCAAATGGCCGAGTAGCTGTGACATTCTGATGCCGGGCGCCGCCGCACATGCGCAGTGCAGCCGCTTCCATTCCGGCGGTACTGCGCCTGTGCAGAATAGCCTCGAATAGCCTGTTAGCCGGAGTTCGAGGCTATTCTGCACAGGCGCAGTCCAACCGGAATGGAAGCGGCTGCACTGCGCATGTGCGGCGGCGTCCGGCATCAGCACGTTGGGCACGGCGCGCTCCCGAGTGACGCCACAGCCACTCTGCCATTTGAATCACGCCCAGAGGGGCGTGATTACAGCGGAAGAACGCCCAGGGGACCGTGACTACCTTCTAGCCGCACACCGCCCAGATGACTACCTCAGGTAATTAGCATACAGGACGCCAGTTTTATAAAGTTACTTTGCGGCTTACACGAGGAAGGCACGGAGGCTATGGAAACACGTGTGGCAAGTGTGCTGTGTGCTCTAACAGCACATTTCAAAAGCTCTATATGCTTTTTTCCAGTGATTGGTTCCCTTTAAGGTCATTCATTTCAGGCTCTGTCCTTAAGGGGTTAATCTCTGCAAAAGTGAGTTATGGCTAGCCGTAAGGCTGGATTCACACTGTGGGGAAGTCCATTTAACATATCCATCTTTAAATGATTGTTTTTAACGTAAGCCACGTTTGTATATGGTAAAAAAAAAAAAAAAGATACATCCATTTTTATGTTTTTTTTCTTTAATAATAAAAGTCAATGGAAAAACTGATCCAAACGGATTGTACACAATTGCATCAGTTTTTTCATCCTTCTTTTTTTTTAAAAAGGTATCTGTTAAACAGACTGCATAAACACAGTGTGAACCCAACCTAATTTATAATTTTTTCTACAGAAATGTATAAATCTAAGGTTAGGCTATGTTCACACTACGGATGAGACCGGCCGTTCCGTGACTCCGGCCAGGTCACGGAGCGGCCGGTCTCAGCCCGGATCATCACGGACGGTACTTAAGTACCGGCTGGATGATCTTTCCTCCGTGGAGCTCTGATGCGGCGCATCAGCACGCGCCCGCTTTAGAGCTTCCCATAGCCCACAGTGAAGCAAGCTGCCGGAGCCACTCGCTTCACTGTGTGAACTGCCAGGTCCTTCTGCGGATGGATTTAATTGAATTCCGTCCGCAAATAATGGACCTGTCAGTTGTTTGCGGCGCCGCATGGGAACCGGCCGGAGCGTATACGATGTGTGTACGCTCCGGCCGGGATCCCTTAGCAAACAATGCTATGTTCCACCCCGCAAATCTACGGCTGTAGTTCTGCGGCGAGAATTACGGCCGTAGATTTACGTAGTGTGAACATAGCCTTAACCTGTAGAGCGATATGGTAATGTGTATAAGTTTTATGTAGTGAACTTGGATCGAAAACTATGTAGAGTGCTGGAGAGACAGAGAGAGAGATATCTTAGTTCTGAATACATAATTTGGTACCAATTCAGTACAAAAGTTCAGAATGAATCTTGGTTTGACACCGGACTTTGTGTTTTTAGACTCTGAAGAAAAAAAAAAACCCACAGGAGCACAGCAAGTGCAGTGTTTTCCATGATAACTTATATTGTAAGGCCATGTTCATTGCTGCTGAATTTGGATGCCCGCATCTCCTGCTGCACACAATGGTGCGTGCCGCCAGAGCCGCACGCTCCATTGTGTGAACTGACAGGTTCTCTGCGGCCGCAGAAAACTGACATGTGAGTTTTTTGTGGCACCGCTAGCAATCCTGGCCGGAGTGTATACTAGTGTAATCCTGGCTGGGATTCCCTCTAACTGCAGTGCACATCGGTTGTTTATTAATCACGGCCGTCATTGCACATCGGCAACTTACGCTGTGTGAACATAGCCTAAGGGTGCGTTCACATGTGCAGGATCTGCAGCAGATGCGCAGCAGATTCAAAGCAAATCAAGACGGAGCCATCAAATCTGCTGCAGATTCAAATCTGCGCCAACAAATTGTAAACTTGCTTTATTTTATATCTACTGTAATTTAGGTTTTAAGTTCTATTGACAGGTACACTTTAAACTATCTAGGTCACCAGTGTGTCCCAACCTGATTACTAGTTCAAAGACCATACTTTTTAAAATGCAAATCGACAAAATTATATATAGAAAGCCAGTGGAGGAAATTCATCAATCAATTCGATTTATTTATTTTTATTTATTTTCAATCCCCCACAATGAATCAGCAATGAGCGTTGGGAAAAGAGATTTCTATACAAAGCACTTTAATATATATGACAAGCTTTAAGATAAGCATATGTAATATCATGTATTTGTAAAGTAATTCAATATTTCATGTAGAAGTTATTTGTAAATTATTTTCCATGGTGAACGCATCTCATCAATGTGTCAGATAAAAATGGTGCATACTTCTCATACAAATGCACAATGTGTTATACTATAATACAATATTTGAAAAATAAAATTGTCAGTATATTGTACTAGCCCATTTGTTATATTTCCAATAATGGTTTACAGTTCTTCAAAACACTGACCCACCAGCAGCAACAGTACGATTAAATACCTTGTTGCATGGAGAACATCAGAACAGAGGAGGCGTTTTTGTGATGTTGAAAGACATTTGTAGGCAACACAATCCTTTTTAAAGTTGAAAGCTTCCATTTTCAAAGATCTTGAGAAAAAGAGATTAAAAAAAAAGCAAAAGCTGCAGTAACAAACTTGGTTTTCCTGACTTTTATCTGCTACAAGATTCAATTACTGTAACTTTGAATGCAGTTGATTAATTTCGTATGTTCGAAATCCTTTCATTTCAATGTTTTATGGGAAAAATAATATATATATATATATATATATATATATATATATATATATATATTAATAATTATTATTATTATAATAATTGTAACTGCAACATCATTTAAAGGGATTGTCCACTTTAAACAACCGCTTTTGGTTTTAGTGATCTGATAAGCAAATTGCAGGGTTCCGTACTGTTTGGACCCCTGGCAATTATCTGTAATCCGTAAAGGAAGCCCACACCAACTCTTCATTTTCCTTGCAGCACAACTGTCTATCTGTTTATCACAAGACACGCTGGGTTCTCCAAACAGAAAGCACTTTCTGTAATTTTTTCTGTAAATCTTTTTTTTAACCCCCTAAGGCTATGTTCAAACAACGTCAAAAATAGAGAGTGGGCGGCTGATTTGCATATTTAAAATAACTTCAGTTTTTGCCGCGATTTAACTGACTGCAATGGCAATTCATTGAAGTCAATGGGAAGACGGACATCCAATGCACACAACGTTTTGAATAACGGATGTTTTTGCTGCAGGCGTCAAAATAATGAACATGATCATTATGTCACCATTTCTTCTCCGTTTTTACTAATAAATTCAATGGACTTTCAATTAACCCCTAGACGACCTAGGACGTACCTGTACGTCCTGGAAGTCTGTGCCCAGACGACCCTGGACGTAACGGTACATCCTGAGCTATGAACCACGCTCCGGAGCAAAGCGCGCTTCATAGCAGGTGGGGGCCGGCTGCAATCAGCAGCCGGCATCTCACCGTTAATGACATGCTGCAGCGATTGCGCTGCAGTGTGACATTAACTCCTTAAACGCCGTGATCGCGGCGTGGCCGTGGCGTTTGAGTGTAAGTGACAGGGGGAGTCCCCTGTCACTTACTGATCGCAAAGATCAAAATTTGCGCGGCCCACTGAGTCATTTTGGGCCTTGTCCTCAAAGGGTTAAGCCGCATCCAAAGGCCAATTAGTAACCCAACCTAGAATAATGTACCAACACCAGTCATTGCACTAAGGGGAGGCCAAACTATCAAATGACGTCCGTTAGTTTAGACTCAAAATAACGGGCGTAATTTTAAACTGAGCTGAAAAAAGTTGTGTAAACATAGCCAAATAGAGTATTTGACAAAGGTTTTCTAATTTCCTAATAATCCCTTTAAGCAAGAATTGAGCAACATATTTACCTAATTAAATAATTTTAAATCAACTCTCATTGTATCTTGGGTTACCTATACAGTAATACCTCAGTTCTCAAACTCAATCAGTTCTGGAAGGCTGTTCCAGAACTAGACAGTTCGAGAACCATGCTGAGTGTTTCCATAGGGAACAATGTAAATGTGTTTAATCCGTTTTTACACTCCATGAGTTGGATGCAGAGCACCCAGAGCACAGAGTGTAAGTAGTGGTGCTAGTAGCAGCTGAATGGACATGAAGAGGGAATACATCCCTGTGCAGTTTATTGGTTAAAATTATTGTTGGTCCCACTACGGGTAGTACTTCTTGTCTTTACACACCCAGGTAAAGTAACTCCACCAGGGGATTTTAGCTGCATTCTCTATTGCAACCACTAGGTATCTCACTCCCCCTGAGCATAGCTGCAGTGTATTCCACAGTTAAGCTATGTTGTTGTGGACTGTATTTAACTATGTTTGACACGCTAAACAATTCTTCTCTCAATCCCCCTGCACTTCCTGTTACACCACTCTATATAAGGTAGGGATTTCCTGTCTGGTTTAGGCCAGAGCCTTGACAGAGACAACGCCTTTCTTCCTAAGAGACTGATGCCAGCAGTCATGCTCTGCTAGAACCTGACTACAGGGTTAACCGGACAAGTAGGACAAACCCTTGCCCACTCTGTGGATCTTAACTTTCCGACAGTCAGCCTCTAGAAGCACATGAAGAGGGACTGGACCACAGTAGAGCACAGGTTATCTGCTCTCTACTGACAACACTCAACTACATGGGAAAACTTCCACTAACTAGCTCCAACCAGAGAAAGAGACCTGGGACTCGTACTACCTACCAACACAGTCAATGAGACTGTGTAGCCGGAAGCGGTCAGATGAGATAACTGAGACTTATTTATATGTGAATATGAGAGTTCTTTCAAGAAACACTTAGCACACATCCCGGCAGAGTACTGATACTCTTACCCAGCCCCTGTCTACTTCTCTACTCCACTTCAACTGTTCTACCTCAAGTTACATCTATTCTTATATTTTATACATTTTTGCACTAAGTACCTAAAACACGGTTGTATTTTTTGTCTTGCGCTCAAGTCTTTGAGTAAAGTTCCTGTTGAAATGGGACCTGCCTCACCTTGTCACTGCACCTACACCTCACACTAGTCCTAGTTGGTGCCCATGTGTCTGGGGGTGGGTGTTACCACTCACGGCCACTGTGACAAGTCACCCCAAAACACCAGAGCCCACTGGCTAATTCAATACCAGTATCCAGCACCCCAGGCCATGGCATTATGTCCAAAAGCGCCCCCTCCTAGTTGGTCCCTGCTGGAGTTGAAGCTTCCTTTATCCCAATTTATATCAGGTAATTTACACCCCCCCCCCCCTTAATAATAACTTTGCTTAGCTTCAGTACACTACTACTCAACTACCTGTCTCATGATAAGGTTTTCTGACGCTTCCACTTTACTTGGAGACTTATAGCGAACCCATCTCAGTATTTAAAGTGTCACTGTTATTTAATTTTTATTTTTTTTTTAGAAATCAATAGTACAGGCGATTTTAGGAAACTTTGGAATTGGGTTTAATAGCCGAAAAATGCATTTTTATCATGAAAAAGCAGTTTGAAGCTCTCCCCCGTCTTCATGGTTGTCTATGAAGAGGGGAGGGATAGAGGGAGATGATGCACCAAAACAGGACAACAAAGAGTTAATTTACAGCTAAATCACCGGGCTATCTCCTCTTAAGTCAGCACTGATCTCTGACCTTAGAATAGAGGTTTTAACACAACTCCCACTGTGTAATCGTTTGTTCTCTGCTCTCTGCTGCTGACTAATATCCCTTCTCCCCCTCCCCTCTCCATAGAACAGACAGGGGCATGTCTGATGCAACAAGACACAATTTCCTGATAATTTGCAGTGAATGGAAAAGAGGAAGGAAAGGGGGGGGGGGGGACCTGGGGAAAGGCTTTTTGAGTGCAGATAATGCCATATTTGCCTAATAAACCCAATTGCAATGTTTTTTTTTAAATCGCCTGTACTATTGATTTCTGCAAAAAAAATAATAATAATAACAATAATAACAATAATAATATTAATAATAATAATAATACAGTGACTCTTTAAGTATTCTTTTTTTTCCCTACACTTATTTCTTATGTAATTTTATATGCCTATATGTAACTTTGCAGATTAACCGCCTAGTCATAGCCATCATCCAGCCATGTCTCACTTATCCTCACTATATTATATTCCTCTTCTACCATTATTAGTTCTTATTCCTTCATGTCTTTCTTTAGGCTTCTGGCATTAGTATACATACATGTATTATATTTACCTGTCTCTCCTCTTATCACTGTTCTATCCTCTCAGAGCCTAACTAAAATGTAAGAAATCTATGCAACCAGTTAAGCAAGCTGAGATTTTTGTGCCCTGCTACCATTAAGACATGGCATAAGATCTGCTCATAATAATTATCAAGAATCTGTCTCCACAATATCACATAATAAGCGCTTTCACATGCAAAGCTATTTCGCTTTCACATCTAATGATGTCTATCTGTGTTGCGTAACAGCAAGGAATTGATCAGGATTCACAATGTCAGTGAAGCTGGTGCAGTGGGTTTTTAATTGCGATGTAAACAGCAGCTGCTCCTATTACATTATCATGCAATTTCTGTAAAATTCATCCGGTTTATCCGACATTTGTTTAAGGTCACTGGCACATGGCGGAGCCGTGAGCACAGACACTTGCAGTAGCCTACAGAGTCCCTGAAATACGAAGACTTGGACATACAGTACCATGTGGTTATATACAGTGACCACCGAACAGTTTCATATTACAAATGTATTCTCTCCTATAAGCAATGTAAGAGGTATATTACAACCCAGAATTGTATATGTAAGAGGTATATTACAAACCAGAAGACCAGTATTGTTGCCATATTACAGTGTCAAGCAACTCTATGACGGAGTACACAGTTGTAAAGTTGCCATGTGCATATGTTCTTATGTGCACAGCCAGCCTAAATTAGCAGGAAAAAAATGTATTTTAACATCTTGGAACTTCCTTGAATATTTATTTTGATCTTTTAGGCTGGCTTCACACTGCCTTAGAATCTTGGAAAAAAAAACCTATAAAAATTCCATGGCATTTTTTTTTTAAAACACTTGCCATTTTTTGGGGGGTGGCGTTTTTCTATCCTCTCTGGTGTTTTTTAGGTTCTTTAGTTTTTCAAAAACACAGCATGCTGAGGGTGTGGCGTTTTTTTTTTGTTTTTGTTTTTTTGCTGTGGCATTTTTTCTACCATAAACTTCAATGCAATTGTTCTGGTTGTCTCAAAAACACCATTGCTGTGCATATGGTGCAAAAAAAGATCACTGGTAGTTTTTCTGGTGTTTTTTTGGAGACTTGAAAGCCACCACACAAAAAGGATTATACTGGTTTCACACATTGCATGTTTTTGAGCAAAAGCCAGGAGTGGATTAGGCAGGTCAGAGACTTATAAGGGCTTCCTTTATTTTACACATTACTTTGAATCCACTTCTGGTTTTAACTCAAAAACTGCGATGACTGTTTTCCAATAAACTGCCATGTGTGAAACCAGCATCAGCCAGTGGAGAAGAATCGCTCCACTATACTATGAGTGTCAGCTAAATGTCAGGGCTGAAGATGAGTGAACCCCCAGAGATGTATTTGGGGAGGTTTAGTTTATATTGAGAAATTGAAATTTTTTAAAGCCATCTCAGATTTGAAGCACAAAGAGCATCACCCAAAAAAATTATGAATTTTCATATTTAAAAAAAAAAGTCAGTTTTTGCTGCAATTTAACTGACTGCAATGGCATGTATGGAAGTCAATGAGAAAACGGACGTCCAATGCACACGGTGTATTGAATGACAGACTTTTTGCTGTGGACGTCAAAATAATGAACATGATCATTATTTTCGGACGTCTTTTGCAAACAGCGGACGTTTTTTATTAGTAGTACACACACAGTTTTTCTTTTGTCACCGTTCTTTCTCCGTTTTTACTGTTAAATTCAATGGACTTTTCATTTAAGCCCCATCCAAAGTCCAATTAGTGACCCAAACTAGAATGATGTACAAACACCAGTAATTGCAGGGGAAGTCAAAGTAAATAAAAGAAAAAGAGGAAGGCGCCTTCTGGTGCAATATCACTACAGTAAACGGATATTGATAAAGTGCAGTATCTCTAAAGTGCAGGTGCAATTGCACTCACCTTTTGGTGTTGTGCTAATTATAGGCACAACACTATTGAGGGCTTGATAGGTACACCGCAGCAGGTGTCACAGGGAATGTCCCCACCAACAGATTGTTAGCGGGTGAATCCAAATAGTAGTCTGAGGGTTGTCCACGGACTGACAGAACCTCCAAAGCACTCCCTTAAGTGACAAGGCGCAGATGTAACATAGTTTCTCCAAAATTCGACATCCACAGGTAGATTAAAAGCAAGCAATATAGGTTTATTCAGGCAACGCGTTTCGGCTTGTATAACAACAGACAAGCCTTTCTTAAGCCATATAAACCATCTTAATCCAACAACACACACACACATATATATATATATATATATATATATATATATATATATACTGTATATATATATATATACATACAACATAGTGTCATTTCATCTCAAACCATAATAGATAATCCAAAGATCAAAGCATTCTCATATTAATGTACAAAAATAAAATATTACCTTACAATGAATAACATTTTTGTACATTAATATGAGAATTCTTTGATTTTTGGGTTATCTATTATGGTTTGAGGTGAAATTAAAACTTATTGGAGGTGAGTCCTTACCCGGAAGTGATTGGAGGCCACTATGTAGTGTTGTATATATATATACACATTAATATGAGAATGCTTTGATCTTTTGATTATCTATTATGGTTTGAGATGAAATGACACTATGTAGTGTTGGATATATATATATATATATATATATATATATATATATACAGTATATATATGTGTTGTTGGATTAAGATGGTTCATATGGCTTGAGAAAGGCTTGTCCGTTGTTATACAAGCCGAAAAGCGTTGCCTGAATAAACCTATATTGCTTGCTATTAATCTACCTGTGGATGTCGAATTTTGGAGAAACTACGTTAGATCTGCGCCTTCGTGGACATCTCTCAGACTACTATAAGGCTATGTTCACACAACGTCAAAAATGGAGAAGAAACATCCGATTTCGCTATTTAAAAAAACGTCCGTTTTTGCAGCAAATTAACTGACTTCAATGCAATTGCATTGAAGTCAATGGGAAGACGGACATCCTATGCACACAATGCATTGAAAAACGGACGTCAAAATAATGAACTTGAACATTATTTTCGGACGTTTTTTGCAAATAGCGGACGTTTTGTATTAGTTGTTCACACACAGTTCTATTGTCACTGTTCTTTCTCCGTTTTTACTATTAAATTCAATGGATTTTTCAATGAAGCCACAACCAAAGGGCAATTAGTAACCCCAAACTAAGATAATGTGCAAACACCCATCATTGCACTAAGGGGATGCCAGGCTTCGAAAAACGTCCGTTATTTTAGACTCAAAATAACGGACGTCATTTTAAACGGAGCTGAAAAAAACGTTGTGTGAACATAGCCTAAGGCTGCTAAATGACATCCGTTATTTTAGACTCCAAATGACGTACATCATTTTAAACGGAGCGGAAAAAATGTTGTGTGAAAATAACCTCATAGTGTATATTGCCATAGGAAATAATTTGTAGGTGTTTTTTGTTTTGATTTTTACTCGCAGCACTCTTTTAGAACATCTGGAGGTTTAGATGTTCTAAACATAAATAACACAACTTTATAATGTTTAATGCGAGGTCCAGGTAAAACAATATGCAGTGGTGGCGGAACATTGTGTCTTAAGTAGAGATTTTAAAGTCTGTTAGAAAAAGGAAACTCCAACCTCTTTAAAGATATTTTTAGATGTTAGCACAGATTGTTGAACCTAAAACAGCATGGCGTGAAAAAGTAGACCTGCAGATGTAATTCATATGGAAACTGGATACTTTATGTAGAGATACTACACAGACTGTGGAGAATATACTGTAGAAGTAGGCTAAAATATTAGGAAATATTCCCATATGTTTTCACATTATTTTATGCCTTATATTTCATTATACCTGTGATGGCGAGCCTGAGAAGTATGTGGCTACATGCCGAGAAGGACTGCGGCACATCCCCAGCAGCGCCGCAATGACAGCAGCCGCAGCCTCTGACAGTGCTCCCTGGCCTGGCTTGTACCATGCACCCCTCCCCACATACAAACCCGTGCTCCCGTTCCTGCACGCCTGCGCAAGCAGAGTATTCCCTCCTAAAAAACGGACTGGACCAGACCATTCTGCAAGTCAATGAGTATGTGGGGGTGGGGGAGAGGATTCTGGATGAAGAGATGGGGAGGCAGAGGGACCGGGGGAGGGGGGTGCCTGTAAAGGGATGGGGACAGCTGGCTTCATAGTAATGTTACATCAGTGCTGGGACCAGTGTAATGGAAGCTGTGAAGGTAATTCCTCTTTCTTGTTAAGCAATTATAACAGAAGCCAGTGATAGTGACTCATGGAATTGTAATAAGGCGCACAATCCATAACATCCCCCACCCCTCTTCCTGGACATCACTTATACCATGCAGATCTTTCTAATTTGCATAAGACTACATGTACTGGGAAATCCCACCATGATGAAGAGGTGCATGATACTTTCCAATCCAAGAAGCAGTTACCATAGAGGTGGACTGTGCTGCTATTATGGTAGAAATGCCACTTGCCCCTGTCACTGCATGGGGGTATATGATGAAGTTCCTATATGGGAGGTTCCTAAGTAGATGCTATATAGGGGCTTCTGAGGATGCAGTTGATGTTTAGGGGGGTATTTATGCAAAACAATATTTGGGGGGATGATAAATGGGGGCAATAAATGCTGTTACTATTATAGAGGGGCTTCTGAGGCTGGTACTGTATGAGCATTTGTGACAGACACTGAATAGGAGGCATCCGAATGGACACATCTTGTATCGGGTACCTTTAGTAGCATGGTGTGAGCATTGGGTAGCCTGGGAGTGTATTCTGGTGAAGTGATGGACACTAGGGATATATATTTTTGTTATTTAAACTATAAGCAAAGCAAAATTATGTTTTTATTTTGTCGAAGGGACACACCACCCGGGTTATGCTTGTTTTGTTGCAAAATTTAGACACACCAAGCTGAAAGGGTTGCCCATCACTGCATTATACTATTCAAAGAGAATCTAATGGTTTCAGATAGTGTAATATGGTTACATCTGTGGGGTGGTTTCATAGCCCTACCTTTAGATTTGAGGATTACTGTTTATGAGTCAAGCGATGTGCATCTTTTCATATATGCAAATGAGTAGCAAGTGACCATAGGACAGGTAGAACACCTTAGGTGCCGAGTAGTGATGAGTGAAACCCCAATAAATAAAAAAGCAGAGCGCTACTAAAGGAGTTTTAGAGGATGATACAATTGATGGCCTTTCCTCAGGATAAAAACTCCTGCCAACCAGCAGTATGTTGCTTGTACTTCATAGTAAAGCAGGTGGCTCAATTTACTTTGTGGGGGTGCCTGGTTACTGCAACACTTTAATGGTAACTTAGCTACAGATCCATGGTGACACCATTAATTTGAAACATTTGGGCCAAGACACTTATCTTGATTCCTATTTAAGTTCCTGCAAATCAGGTTATGGCCTGCTAAACTAAATGGGTTACTACCACCCAAGGGGAACTCCACCTGTTCACATTGTGGGGGATTATAATTCTAAGTGTCTATTAATCTGCAAGTCCTGCAGAGGTATTATTTACAAAGTGGTTGGAGAAGTTCCTTATGCTGATGTACTTTGCTGCCTACTGCCTTCTTCTGTGACGGTATCAGCACGAACAGACAAAGGAAATGGACCGCTGGAGAGCATAAAATGTAGGACCTTTACTGCTCTCTGGATATCCTCTTTAAAGGGGTACTCCAGTGGGGGGCTATTTTAGGCGGGTCCCGTATCGCAGCGCTCCGGTCCTCGGTTCCCGGCCGCTTCCTGGTGTCTGACGCGGGCTCGAGACTTGACTTCTCAAGTCCGCTCAGCCAGTCAGTGACAGAGGCGGGATCCATTTCAAGTCCGCTCAGATCAGGCCTCTGTCACTGACTGTCTGTCATGTCTCGAGCCTGCGTCAGACACCAGGAAGCCAGGAAGCGGCCGGGAACCAGGGACCGGAGCGCCGCGATACGGGACCCGCCACTGCATCCGGGGAGGTGAGTGGACATCTTTTCTCTCAGCCACCTCCTCCCTAGCCAGATCCCCCCGCTTGAGTACCCCTTTAATAGAGCCTATGTGATTCCTAAAGACCAGACATGTCTTTGTGTGGTAACCCCACATAACACAGAAAAGGTTATGCACCAAGGAGGGGCTAAATAACAGCTGTAAAAACACTAAAGTTACCTTGCCACCACTCTAAAGGCTTAATACAGCAAAACAGGTAGGTCTTTCAATTTCTTTTGAAAGTATCCTTTAAAGTGTCACTGTCGTTATAACTTTCAAAAATCTAAATCAAAAGTAGATGTGAAATAAAGCAAGTTTGCAATATACATTCATTTTTTTGTTGTTGTTGTTATCATGCTGTAAAACAAAACTGAACTTACCAGAAATCTAGGTCCAGTCTCCTGAAGGCAGATTTTCTGACTTGTGCTGGTTTACAAGAAGAGACTAAACACAGGGATTACGGCCAATGACTGCTCTGTGAGCGCTCAGATGGTCTGGGATACACGTGACTTCCTGTTTCCTGTTTTTTGAGGAAAAAAGTCAGAAAACAGGAAGTGCCATGTTTTTCATGATAACTAAAAAAAGAAAAGAAATCTATGTAAATTGCAAACTTGCTTTATTTCACATCTACTGTTGATTTAGATTTTGAAAGTTATAACGACAGTGACACTTTAAAGTCACTTTGGACATACTTATTTTCCCTTTTTCAGTGGTTAGCACACTACTAAGGATAAAAATAGGTTAAAAAAAAAACAAGAATGGGCAAAAAATAACACCTTTTAAAAACATAAAGTGGTTTGGAAGTAGATGGACTTTGCTATACCTCTACTTTCATGGAGGGGGGTGCTCATTCATGCATTTTGTTTTTTTATGTATCTTACCTTCATCCTCTGTGCCACTTCTGTGATATTAAACATACTAGAACTTCAGCAATAGGCAGTCAATTGACAGAGTACCATTACTATAATACATAATTACTCTTGCAGTAACTTATTTTATTTTATTATTTATTTATTTTTTACTTTTGTATTTTCCATCCTTGGAAGAGATGTGTAAATGATAAATACAAAAATTAGAATGGAAAAATGCAATATGGTACTACAAGACACATTAGAACTCCGACGATATATTGTCAACTTCTAATGTATTTTGCAGTTACCTATTGCATTTTTTTTTCCGTTCTAAATTTTGTACATTTTGTTTACACATCCCTTGAAGGTAAACCAGACACCCTTCGCTCTGCTGGGTTCATCTGATTAATTGTTCAGGTTTTCCATTGATTTAAATGGGGTCCATCACTCAAGTAACAAGCACTCCAACAATTTAGTGCTCTGTCCACATTGTGGTAGACACAACTTCCTCAAGAGTCAGAAAGTTGTTTTAGTTCAACAATATGCATGGGGTTCATGAGACTAAACTGGTTGGCTCTTTTTAGGCTGAATACATGTTTCATTTGCTTCTATTTGTAGAGAGCCCTATTTTGATTAAAAACATGTTATATTTGCTTTTATTTCTCACCTCCCCATAGCCGATACTTTTATGGAGCCATTTAAAGCGACTCTGTACCCACAATCTGCCCCCCCCCCCAAACCACTTGTACCTTCAGATAGCTACTTTTAATCCAAGATCTGTACTGCGGTCCGTTCGGCAGGTGATGCAGTTATTGTCCTAAAAAAATACTTTTAAACTTGAAGCCCCCTGCCCAACGGGAGTATCTGTGCCCTAACTTTCAACAACCTCTCTGTCCCTCCTCCCCACCCTCTTCATCATTAGGAATGCTCCAGGCAGATTGCTTCCTATTCCCCACCTGTGGCAGCCCGGAACATGGGCTGGATCGTTAAGGACCTGTGCAATGTTCAGCATGGAGAAAATGTTTCAGTGGCATTCCTAATGATGAAGAGGGTTGGGAGGAGGGACGGAGGGTTGGTGCAAAGTTACTCCCGTTTGGCAGAGGCTTCAAGTTTCAAAGTATTTTTTTTAGGACAATAACTGCATCACCTGCCGAACGGACCCCAGGACAGATCTTGGATTAAAAGCAGCTATCCGAAGGTACAAGCGGTTTGGGGGGGTTAGATTGTGGGTACAGAGTTGCTTTAAGTACTTGTATAAACACTTCCTGTGCCACTGGGTTACATTGTGAGATATACGGTTAAAAAAAAAAAAGGGAAACACTAAAGAACACAATTTTAGATCTTAATGAAAAATTTCAGTTGCAAATCTTCATTTATCACATAGTGGAATGTATTGAGAACAATAAAACATAAAAATTATCAAGAAAAATCAAAATTAATATCCCATGGAGGTCTGGATTGGAATGATACTCAAAATCAAAGTGGAAAATCAAATTGCAGACTGATCCAAGTCCAATATATATAATTGAAAAAATGCTGTTTCAATTAAAAATACTGTTAAATAAATATATTATATATAGTTATTTATTTATTTATTTACAGTATATTGAATTGAAACAGCATTTTTTAATTTCAGTTTAGCTATTGTAAACAAAATATAGACTTGTCATGACAGGCAGGCATAGACAAGACAAAAGACAGTGGGCCCTAGATCTGAACCCACCCACTGTCACCTGCCTACTTGCCTCAGTCGACCCTAAACGGTCGTGGACAACCACGGAGTCGGTCCCTACACTGCGTAGGTGAATACACAAAACGTAGACAGACAAACAAAACACAATAGAGGATAGTCAACTAGCAGGGTCAAAACCAAACAGACAACGCAGTACAAAATCAGAAGGAGAGCGGATAGTCAAATGTCAGGCAAGAGGTCAGAATACGGGTAGAGCAATAGCAAGGGGATTAGGACAGGGCACGCTGGGAAAGGAGCAGGGGAGCTGGGACTAGTAACAACTAATAGCCAGCAGGGAACTGAGGGATCTGACTGCTTTTTATCCTGGATCAGAGACTAGGTCCAGCAGCTGATTGGACCAGCCCTGATCCCAGCACCAAGCTCAGCTGAACAGATCTAGCAGTGCAGTAACCCCTGCACTGCCAGAAGTCTGACAGGCAAGGTAGGTGTGGCTGGAAAGTAAAACACAGTTCATTCAGTGCAAACACAGACAGAAATTCAGCGCTTCCTCGGCCGCCCGGCACGGACTGAGGAGCGCAAAGTCACATTTCTAACAGTACCCCCCCTCTTATGAGGGGCCTCAGGACCCTCACTCAAAGGACGAGGCTTAGAGGGGTTACAATTATGAAATTGTCTAATGAGACGGGGAGCGTGGACATCTCGGCTTGCCACCCAAGTCCGTTCTTCCGGGCCGAACCCCTTCCAATGAATGAGGTATTGAACGGAGTTCTGCACCCGGCGAGAGTCCAGAATTTTCTCAATTTCAAACTCAAGCTCCCCTTGAATGACCAGGGGATCTGGAGGAATAGACGGCAACACAGGAGTGATATACCTTTTCAATAGAGCCTTATGGAACACATTATGAATTTTCATGACTCTTGGCAATTGCAACCTGAAAGAAACAGGGTTAATTATCTCAGTGATGACATAAGGCCCAATGTATTTGGGTGCCAGTTTTCCAGACGGAACCCTAAGTTTCAAGTTTTTGGTGGAAAGCCACACCTTGTCACCCACTAGGTATTCTGGGCCAGATATGCGTCTTTTGTTAGCTTGTTTTTTTGATGATTCCTGGGCTTTAACCAAGTTCTCAAGAGCTTGGGCCCAGACTGTGCACAGTCTTCTATAGGTTTTTTCAGCTGACGGGTTAACAGATTCAGCAGCATGCGCAGATGAAAACCTCGGATTAAAACCATAATTGCAGAAAAACGGCGACATTTTGGTAGAATGATTTTCTCTATTATTGAGGGCGAATTCTGCCAAGGACAAATACTCCTTCCATTTGTCCTGGGCACTAGAAACAAAGCATCTTAGAAATTGTTCTAATGATTGGTTGACTCTTTCAGTCTGCCCATTAGTCTGAGGATGGAAGGCAGATGAAAATGCCAATGAAGTCCCCAATCGACCACAGAACTCCCTCCAGAACTTAGAGACAAACTGCACCCCTCTATCAGACACAACGTTCTCTGGAACCCCATGAAGTCGTAAAATGTGATTGATGAACAGAGATGCTAACGTACGTGCATTAGGGAGTTTCTTAAGGGGAATCAGATGGCACATTTTAGAAAATCTATCAGTTACGACCCAGATAACAGTCTTCCCTTTTGAAGATGGCAAGTCAGTGATAAAATCCATTGAAATGTGGGTCCAGGGTCTCTCAGGCAAAGGGAGAGGATGTAGAAGACCTTCAGGTAATCTACGAGGAACCTTGGACCTGGCACAGACCTCACAGGCCTCAACAAACAGTTTAGTATCTCTGGCCCAAGACGGCCACCAATAATACCGTGAGAGCAGATACTTTGTGCCAGCAATGCCCGGGTGACCTGCTAAAACTGAACAGTGGGTCTCTTCAAGAACTCTGAGTCGAAGGTTGGGGGGTACAAAGAGTTTTCCCTCCGGGATGTTCCTAGGGGCTAGGGATTGTGAATCTACCACCTGGGCGGCAAGGTCAGGTTGGAGGGTGGCAACGACCACACCTGGTGCTAAAATAGTCTCAGGTTCTTCCCTGGGGGCATTGCTGGCCTCAAAGCTGCGAGACAGAGCATCCGCTCGGACATTCTTAGAACCCGGACGGAAGGTAATTTCAAAATGGAACCTGGTAAAAAATAACGCCCACCTTGCCTGTCGAGGAGTAAGGCGCTTAGCTTTATCAAGGTATAAGAGATTTTTATGATCAGTTAAAACCCTGATCTTATGTTTAGCCCCTTCAAGGAAGTGTCTCCACTCATCAAAGGCCCATTTAATGGCCAACAACTCCCTGTTACCAATGTCATAATTACACTCAGTTTTAGAGAACTTCCTTGAAAAATAGGCTACAGGTCTAAAATTAGTGAGGGTCTCGGAACCTTGTGAGAGGACCGCTCCAACCCCCACTTCTGAAGCATCTACCTCGATGATGAATGGCTGATCTAAATCCGGCTGAATAAGCACTGGGGCCTCAGAAAAACATTTTTTCAACTGTCCAAATGCCTGTACAGCTTCGGGACTCCAGTTCACAAGATCAGCTCCTTTTCTGGTTAAGTCAGTCAGTGGTTTGGCAATGACTGAGAAGCCTTTAATAAATTTTCTATAATAATTGGCAAATCCTAAAAATCGTTGCAGGGCCTTTAGACTAGTAGGTCGTTCCCATTTCTCAATAGCAGCCACCTTCAGTGGGTCCATACAGAAGGAGTTAGGGGTGATAATGTAACCCAGAAAAGAGACCTTTTGGATCCCGAACTGGCATTTGGACAGTTTAGCGTACAGATGGTTCAATCTGAGCAATTCCATAACCTTACGAACATGACCTATGTGTGAGGCCCAATCAGGAGAGAAGATTAAAATGTCATCCAGATAAACTACTAAAAATTGACCAAGATATTTACGGAAAACATCATTAACAAAATGTTGAAAAACTGCCGGCGCGTTGCTTAACCCAAATGGCATAACCAGATATTCAAAATGCCCTTCAGGCGTATTAAAGGCAGTTTTCCACTCGTCCCCCTCCCTTATTCTTATCAGATTGTAGGCCCCACGTAGGTCAATCTTAGAGAACCACTGGGCGCCCACAATCTGATTGAATAGATCCGGAATTAGGGGAAGGGGATGTTGGTTCTTAATGGTAATCTTGTTTAGTTCACGATAATCAATGCACGGTCTAAGACCACCATCTTTTTTCCCCACAAAAAAGAACCCAGCCCCTAAGGGAGAGCAAGACGGACGAATGTGACCTTTGCGAAGGCTGTCCTGAATGTATTCTCGCATGGCCTCCCTCTCAGGTCTAGACAGATTGAAGATTCTTCCCTTAGGATACTTGGACCCTGGCATCAAGTCAATCGCACAATCATAAGGTCGGTGTGGCGGTAGCACCTCCACAGCCTTCTCATCAAAGACATCAGAAAAGTCAGATAAAAACTCAGGAATTGCTCCCTCCACAGGAGAACAATCTGTGACATTCAGCGCAATACAATGAGAAGCACAATTCGGCCCCCATTTAATCAATTCCCTGTTAGACCAGTCAAACACAGGATTATGCTGGTCCAACCAGGGCAAACCCAAAATAATGTCAGAGGATAAGTTATCCATAACCAGAAAATCAAGATATTCTTTGTGAACTGATCCAATTTGCACCTCAAGATGCGGAGTGATGTACTGGATTTTACCCCGGGCCAAAGGGGTAAAATCAGCACCAGTAATAGTTAATGGACATTTAAGCAGAAGAGGGCAAATTCCCAAGCATGACCAAAATGCAGAACTAATAAAATTGGCAGAAGCTCCAGAATCCACATGAGCATACCCAGAAATACACTTATTACCTAAAAACAACGAGATGGGCAACATCAATTTGTTCTTATTTTCTAGAGGTACCTGTGCGCCTGAGTGACCCTCTCGACAGTCACTCAGACGCTGGAGTCTTTTCGCCGGTTGACCAGGCTTGGATGGACATTCTTTCACCCAGTGACCAGACTTGCCACAGTACAGGCAGAGATTGTGCTGTAGCCGAAGAGCTCGTCGGGTCTGGGTGTCAGCAGCACCTAGTTGCATGGGGTCTTCTTGTGACAACAGAGGAACAGAAGGATTAGACTTAGGAGTAGAGTTAGGGAAAGAAAGAGATTTAGAAGCATCAGAGGCGCTCTTTTCCCCACGTCTGTCTCTGAGTCTCCTGTCAACCCTTATTGCCAATGTCATAGTCCCTTCTAACGTGTCAGGGGTAGGGTACACCACTAATAGGTCCTTAAGTTGGTCAGACAACCCCATCCTAAATTGACACCTCAATGCTGGATCGTTCCACCCTGAAGGAACACACCACTGACGGAATTCTGCACAGTACTCCTCTACAGGTCTCTTACCCTGTCGCAGAGAAGTCAGCTGTCGCTCTGCCACAGCGGTTCTGTCTGGGTCATCATATAGTAACCCCAGGGCATCAAAAAATTGGTCCACTGAAGATAATTCCATAGAATCAGGGGGTAACGAAAAAGCCCACTCCTGAGGAGGACCCTGCAAGAGAGACATGACAATGCCGACTCTTTGGGTTTCATCTCCTGAGGAGCGGGGACGTAAACGAAAAAATAATTTGCAACCTTCCTTGAAGATCCTGAAGGCCTTCCTGTCCCCTTTAAATTTTTCGGGGAGCAGAATCGGAGGTTCCAGAGGCATTGCCGCGGTCATGGTCACTTGCCGTGGTGTGGACTCCTGCTCCTGCACCTGTTCTGCAAGATTCTGAACTAGCCTGTTCAGACCTTGCATTTGCTCAACCAGAGCTTTCACAGGATCCATGATGATCCGCAAAAGAAAAAAAAAATTTTTTTTTTTTTTTTTTTTTTTAGAGGCTGGCTATTCTGTCATGACAGGCAGGCATAGACAAGACAAAAGACAGTGGGCCCTAGATCTGAACCCACCCACTGTCACCTGCCTACTTGCCTCAGTCGACCCTAAACGGTCGTGGACAACCACGGAGTCGGTCCCTACACTGCGTAGGTGAATACACAAAACGTAGACAGACAAACAAAACACAATAGAGGATAGTCAACTAGCAGGGTCAAAACCAAACAGACAACGCAGTACAAAATCAGAAGGAGAGCGGATAGTCAAATGTCAGGCAAGAGGTCAGAATACGGGTAGAGCAATAGCAAGGGGATTAGGACAGGGCACGCTGGGAAAGGAGCAGGGGAGCTGGGACTAGTAACAACTAATAGCCAGCAGGGAACTGAGGGATCTGACTGCTTTTTATCCTGGATCAGAGACTAGGTCCAGCAGCTGATTGGACCAGCCCTGATCCCAGCACCAAGCTCAGCTGAACAGATCTAGCAGTGCAGTAACCCCTGCACTGCCAGAAGTCTGACAGGCAAGGTAGGTGTGGCTGGAAAGTAAAACACAGTTCATTCAGTGCAAACACAGACAGAAATTCAGCGCTTCCTCGGCCGCCCGGCACGGACTGAGGAGCGCAAAGTCACATTTCTAACAAGACTATTACAGGGAGTGGTATTAATGTCAGGATACCGCTAATACGGCTAAATACAGCTCAAAGTAACAGTTTATATTTAATTGAATTTTTATTTTATTATTGATATTTTTTGTTTGAATAGCAAAATTGGGACAAACTTTTGCTGTTTTAATTAAATATACAGTTAATTAATATCCTGCTATAATGGAATAGATGGGTAGGGGATCCCGTCTATTCCATTACAGATAAATTAATTTAGAGTAAAATTTTTGATTGGATACTGAAAAACAAATCTTTCGAGTAGTGCAATACTCGATCGACTAGCTACTCGATCAAGTATTGCTCACTCATCTCTATTTGTAATGTGTTTGAATTGCCTAAAAATAAAATCACTGGAGTTATTTATTTTCTTAGGCTTACAAATATCATTTTCTCTATACTTTTGTTCTATGAGAACCTTCAGTATAGAATGCACAGAAAGAGTCAGATACTTTTTAGGACTGCTGAAATGAGCAGAGAGCAGAAAACACACACCAAAAAAAACTCTTGTGCTGGAGAACTGAGAGCCACACTGTTCCCTGTATATATTCTAAGGCTCATCTTTGTGACTTGTGTGTGATGCTTATGATATAAAGCATGGGGAGCAACAAGCTGTCCTTCGAGGAGGAGAGGCTGATTGCTTCCTCTGCCCATGCCTGGTTTTGCATCTCGTTGAACTAAGGAAACTAAGAACTTCTCGTTCTTGATAACTGTTTGTTTTCAAGCTTCTTTTCAGCTTCCACCATGCTATCACAGCTGCTATAGAACTGAATGCCAAGTTGTTTTCTCTTTGATGATAGTGATACAGATTGGATATCTCTACTCTCCTTAGGGTAAACATTGCCGTGAGAGCCAACTCTTTTCCAGATTTATTTATTTTTTTAACTTCATGCTAAATAGTCAAACTTTGTGTGGCAACATTAACTTAAACATACAGTATAAGGTATCTTTTCAGCCCTGCAACTCACAGAAGGTCTATATTCTGAAATTGAAATTTTAAACTGGTAAATATTAGAGATGAGCGAATACAATTCGATCGAGTAGGTATTCAATCAAATATTGCGGTATTCGAAAGATTTGAATACAATCGAGTAGTGTGTCAAATACGCAGTAAACATTCGAAAGCCCTCCCATCGCACTTGGTGCTTTTTTTAATCCAATCACCATGCAGGGAGGCCGTGAGGGACCCTGGGAGTACGCAGACAGCACGAAAACGGCGTATACCCTTATTGGATGGCTGAACCACATGACCTTGAATCTTAAATACAAGCCTCCCGCCTCTCGACCGCAGAAGTGCTTTCAACCTAGTCAGGGAGAGTTCCTCGAGCAGGGAGAGATAGATTTTAATAGCGTTTTGGCTAGGCAGGATTACTAGTGAACCCAAAAGTCCTTTTCAGGGCTAATATCCAGCGAAAAAGTAATCTCTGCATCCAAAGCACTTCTCAGTGCTAATAGATTGCAGCAGCAGCAGCTGTATTCATAGTGTCCCTGGTTCAGCCCACTGAGTGCACTTTAATGTTATACCTATTGTGCCAGTTACCCAGTTAAAGGCATGTGATACCTAGTGTGCCAGTTACCCAGTAAAAGGCACGTGATACCCATTAGTGTGCCAGTTACCCAGTAAAAGACACGTGATACCCAATGTGGCAGTTGCCCTGTAAAAGGCACGTGATACCCAGCGTGCCAATCTCTGCTCTGCTGCAGCCTAGCGTTTGTACAGCGTAATTCGTGATGCGCACGATTCACATGACGCTCTATGGACGCACATTGGAATCATGTATGTAACAGTGCGCAAGAAATACGAAGGAAATGTGTGAACATTGCCATAAACGTTCGTAAAGCATTCGCAAATATTTTTCATTCGCAACTGCGGACAGTGGCATTGTACTGCGATTTTGGGGTGTTGGGTGCACCCAGGCATGCTCCCCCTGAAGTCACAGTGTCATTCCGGAGGTGTTGGCATAGTTTAGGGAGGTTTCATGGGGGACTTGGTGACCTCCAAGTGCCGAGAATTTTTTCCCCATAGACTATAATGGGATTGAGTATTCGTTCGAATAGTCGAATCTCGGTGCCTACTCGATTCGAATTCTCGAAAATTGAATATTTTACTACTTGCTCATCTCTAGTAAATATCATAACTAAAATAAGAAAGTGAACACATTTAAAGAGGACCTATTGGTTATATGAAAAACACAGTACCAGTTAATAAACTGACATATCATATAAATAGAAATATACAAGAAAAATAGGGACCGAACTTTTCTTCTGACCAACATCAACAAGAATAAAAGGATCAAAACATAGACAGCACCAACATCAGGGTGTGGAGTTCAGAGCCTACACCCTCCCATATCGCATGCAACAAAGCTCTCCAGCGGCCGTTCCACAGATCACACAATGGCTTTTGCCCACGTACTTCTCTCCACTTCTCTGATACCTCCAATCTAAAATTGGTGAGTACTAGACAGCTATTAAAAGATGAACAATGTTTATTTTCAGTCCAACGTGTTTTGGGGTACCATACCCATTCATCAGACACATTATGGGACATCTTAAAATAGCTGTCTAGTACTCACTACTTTTAGAGAGGAGGTATCGTAGAAGTGGAGAGAAGTAGGTGGGCACCAGCCTTGGTGTCATCTGTGGAACGACCACTGGAGAGCATGGTTGCATGCGATCCTGGTGTTTGGGGAGGAGTAGGATCCGAACTCCCTGCCCAGTGGTGAGAACTATCTATACTTTGATCCGCTCCCAATTTTTCCTGTTGTATACTGTATTTCTATTTCGAAGCAGGTGGATTATCCTGATCATCCAGAGGGATTTCAGTGAGCGTGACAGTGATTATTTGGGCGTAAATGCTTGAGGAGTGGTGAGGTGTCTCCACTAACCAGTTGTAAGTGAATACATTTTTCAGTGTGTGTTCATACTGCAAGGACTATACTGCTCTCAAAAGTGGATTTTTTTCTGTGAATTAATTCAATTATAAGATAAACTCTCTCTTACAGCATTTCCGATACCACACAGCCTGAAGAAGGTCCTGGCTGGACCAAGATGTTGCAACGTCATATGGTCTCACATTCTCATATACTTTTTTTTTTTTTTTTATTATTATATTTTATTTTATCCACATCAAAAAATATATACCATCATATAAAGTATACATAAAAAATTCTTTCATTTTACAATTATCATCATAATATTCCCGACACTTTATTCCCCTACCCATAAAATCCACCCCCCCCCCTCATTCCCATTCTGCCAAGGCCCCCCAAAAAATAACCATTTACTTCCCTAACTTTTGCAGCCTTTCATATTTCTTAAGACAATACTCCCACATTCTTACTGTCGGCACCACAGAAGACATCCAGTTTCTAACAATTAGCAGTTTTGCATAAAAAAGCCATCTTACAATCTTGTTTTTCACTTTCCTACACGTTGTTATATTTGTGATATCTCCGAAAATTGCCACCTCCAGTGTTGGCTCCAAAACAAACTCTACATCTTTTGAAATTAACAATATTACCTGCCGCCAGAATTGTTCCAAAGTGCCACAGGTCCACATCATATGAGCAAATCCAGCTCCCGAAACCCCACACCTGGGACAGTTATCATTGCTCCTTCTCTTTATTTTACATAGGAAGGTTGGAGTGTAGTATATACGATTAATGATGTTAAATTGGATAATCCTATGATCTCCTGATTTGGAAACTAACTTTGTGTTTTTTGTTATGGCCAACCACTGCTCTTCTTCTAGCTGACCTATCTCTCCATGCCACTTCTCCCTATTTCTAATCCCTATCTCCCCTTCATTATTCAAATACTCGTCTACTACCTTAAGCTCTTTTTTTTATTTTATTACTTCTTAAGATGTGTTCCTGAAAAAAAATTTCTGTTATCTCTCAATGTAGACACAAGGGCATCTTTTAATTTATAGAACTCATACCAACTCTGGGGCTTAATATTATACTCCACCTTAATCTCTTCCCAAGTCTTCACACCTCCCCCTCTAGCTCTTATGTTTTCCACTATATTTACCCCTACAGTCTGTAATTCTTTTAATGTCCCCATCTTATATATCTCAGGATTATTAAAATTTCCCCAGAGAGGCGCAAAATCAAGAACTCCTTCCAATTGCAAGCATCTTTTAAGTTCTTTCCATGTCGTCACTAAAGATTTCATCATTACATTCCCTCGGGATGTTTTCCCCTCTAACCACCCTGTTTCCAATATCTGAAAAATGTCCATACTCTCATACTTCTTATCCCGCTCTATGAGATTCAGGAGATGATTATGCTCAATTTTTATAAGCCAATAGACCTGTGACGCAAGGAAATACTTTTTTATATCGGGAACCCCCAATCCACCTTTATCCATTGGCGGGTACATCCTTTCGAATTTTAGCCTCACTCTTCTTCTTCCCCAAATAAGAGCGTTAAACAGTGATCTAATCTTCTTCAATTCCTTGTCTTCTATCCAAATTGGTGCTGCCGAAAATAGATATAGCAATCTTGGGAGAACCACTGCTTTCAACAAAATAATCCTGTCCGCTCTAGACAGCGAGAATCTCTGCCATATAATTATCTTCTTTTCAAGTATATCTATGGTTTTCTTCATGTTCAACTCATTAAACTGCTGAATATCTCTAGAAATCTGAATCCCCAGGTAACGAAAACTTTCTTTCTGACCAAGCACATACAATGAGTCTATAGGTATTACATACTCCGGATTTAAAGGCATTATAACTGACTTTGTCCAGTTAATCGACAGCCCAGAATATTCCCCCAGCTCCCCAATAAGGGATATTACCCTTGGGACTGCCTCTTCAGGATTTTTCAGAAACAACAGCAGGTCGTCAGCATATAATGAAACCCTGTCCCCTCCTCCCCTCGCCCCAAAACCCTCTATCCCTGAATCAGACCTTATCTTAATGGCCAAGGGCTCTATCCCCAGGGCGAAGAGAAGAGGGGAGAGGGGACAACCCTGCCGTGTTTCTCTACTTAGCTTAAAAAAACTGCATACTTCCCCATTCACCCTTACTGCGGCTCTTGGGTTTCTATATAACAGCCTAACCATGTTGATAAACTTATCCCCAAAGCCAAACCTCCTCATTATTTCCCATAAATAGTCCCACTCCACCCTGTCAAATGCCTTAACTGCATCCAATGACAGGATGGAGTGGGACCCTGGTTCTTTCACTGACTGTATGTTTTCGTATAGCCTTCTTATATTAAACCTGGGCATTCTACCAGGGACAAATCCCGTTTGATCTTCATGGACTACAGTATTTATAATTTTTCCCAGCCTCAATGCCAACATCTTCGCATATACACCTTCGCGTCCGCATTGAGGAGGGAAATAGGTCTAAATGATTCCACTTCCAGTAAATCCTTCCCGGGTTTCGGTATTAAAGTTATGATTGCCTCCCCCATTGACTCCGGAAGTTCCCCCACTTCAATAGATTTCTCAATTACTTTGAATAGTCCCCTGACCAATACTTCCCTATGTGTTTTATATATTTCATATGGAATACCGTCACACCCCGGGGATGAATTCCCTTTCGTTCTATCCAACGCTTCATAAAGTTCTTCTAATAATATAGGGGCCTCTAACTCTATTTTATGTTCTTCTTTTGATGTGGGAACTCCAATTTATCCAGAATTGCTCTTAAACTGTCTATACTTTTTATATTTTCTGTTGTATATAAGGTATGAAAATAGTTCCTAAATTCTTCTATGATCTGCGATGATTGATTAGTAATCTTCCCATCTTTCCCTCTTATAGATGTTATTCCCTTATTATTTGTTTGATTCTTAATCAATCCCATTAAGCTCTTATTTGGTTTTCCGGTGCCTAGAAATCTCTTCTCTTTCGTAAAAGAGAGTTGATTTCTTGCCTTCTCTAACAGATACAAGTCCAGTTCCTCCTGACATCCTTTTAATCTATCTTCCCACTCTAGCGTGCGTGCTTTCCTAAATTCTATTTCTGTGTCTTTGACCCTACTTCTTAAATACTCCTCTTCTTTTCTAAATTCTTTTTTCAAATTACAAATCATTCCATAGTAATTCCCCTTGACTATTAATTTCATTGTCTCCCAAACTATAAATTCCGGTGCCGATCCCCAATTTATTTCCCATAACTCTTTAAATTCTTTATTAATTTCTTCTTTTCCTTTAATTAAACTTAGCCAATGTGCATTAATTCTAATCTGTCTTGGTGCTGTGTTCCTTTTCTTCCCTATCTCTACAATTATAGGAGCATGATCTGAGATACATCTCCTCAAGTGCTCTACCCGCCAAATTAATTGTGCCATTGTGTTATTACATATTGCCAAGTCTATCCTGGACATTGTACCTGCAGTTTTATTCCAGCATGTATATTCAGTTTTTTCTGGATTTATTTCCCTCCATTTATCTTGCCATCCCAACTCATTCAATAATCTCCAAAGAGTCGTATATCCACCCTTACCCTCCCACGTACTTCTCCTGGTTCTATCATTTAGCTAATTTAGTACCATATTATAATCTCCCATCATCAGAATTGGACATTCTTCCTTCTTCTTGCAGTAGTTGACCAGTTTCTCCAATACCTGAGATTTATATGGAGGGGGTATATAGATAAAAGCTAAAATACAAGTAATCCCTTCTACTAAGCAGTGAAGGAACACATATCTACCTTCCGGATCAACACTACTATCTAATAAGCACCAGTCAATGCTACCATGGATCAACACAGAAACACCTCTCGCGTAATTTGAATACACCGAGTGGTACTGATGCGATGACCACACCTTACCTAATACTCTGGTGCTCTCCGTTACTAAATGTGTCTCGATTAAACACACTACAGCAGGTAAATGAACTTTCAAATAATTAAACACTGCCATCCTCTTAACTCTGTCTGACATCCCTCTAATGTTCCATGCTATCATTATTCGTTTCTTTTATTATTTTCAGAAACATCAGGGGGTTCAAAGGAGCAAGTAGGAGTGAAAAAAAAACAAGAAAAAAAATGATCCCCCCCCCCCCCCCCCAAAAAAAAAAAACAAAAAAAAAAAAAAACCAAATACATAACCTATAAAACACAGGCCCTCGGCAGTCCCCCCCTCCCATTTTTTTTGTCTCATCTTCTATATTACTAATGCGATTCTCAACCTCCTCAAACTTCTCTCTAAATTTATTCAAGTCATTTCTCACTATGGAGATCTCTGAACTTATACCTCTACCTCCAACCTGAACTGCTAAACCTGCGATTGAGCTGTCACATTTTTTTAATAGCTGAAAGTACCTCTCCCAGCCATTCTGGAGTTTCCTGAAATTCTTTCTCCTCCCCCACATCTTTTCCACTTAACTCCTGAGTTTCCTCACTACTTCCCTTTAGTGACATTCTCCCCTTACTAGCCATAATTGGGGAACCAAACATCTTATCCAATCTCCCTGTCCCTTTCTGATCCTTAACCTCCTTTGCTGGACTTCCCCCCTTAGTGGATTTCGCAGATTTTTTCATTTTCTTCCTCTTCCCTGTCCCTTTCCCTATCCTGCCGTACAAAATCTTCCTATTACAACCTGATGCTTATTACTAATATAAGCTTATCTCACCCTAACTAGCCCGGCCGGTCAGACCTGCAAAAAAAAAAAAAAGGTTAAATGTAGGAACTGATTACTTCCCCCACACAACTTATAGATTTTCCTCTGGCAACAGTAATTATTTAAGCAAACACCCCACTCCAATGATCACACTACATTTGCCAAATTATTCAATCAAAAAGTCTGCAGATCCCCTTAACCACTTTCTCAGGTTAATCTGTTCCGGTTTATATACTGTTCACTTAGCAAATGCTAAATAATAACATCTGCTCCACAGTCTTTTTTTTTTTTTCACCAGACCATACAAGTTAGTATGAGTAGATTACATTAATGAGTCCAATCGTTTGCTCTGAGACACCGTTCCATACTACGCAGGGAGAATGTAATTATTGGCAGGATAGCCTATAGCCTGCAGAAAAAGGATAGTCCGTTATTTCAGGATACCAGAGCAGGTCTCTGCTTACAACACATTTAACACACAATCCTGCAGATCATTCAGCAAACAGTACAATGATGGTTAGTCTGTTAGTACATTAGTACTTTGTATCTTTTGTCAATTCAAGAAGTTGCCGCAGTCACTCTCTTTCACCGTTCCCCCCCCCCCCCCCCCAGAAAAAGTTAGTAATCTTTAAGGAGAAAGAGACAATCCAAAACAAAAATCTAAACGGGAGCTCACAAACAGCAAAGGTGCGCCCTTTCAACCATGCCTCGCTGGGACTGATTAATGCAGCAAGATCAATTACCCTCCTTTGGGCTGATGCCCAATCTTGCTGTTCCTTGAATGCTCTGCTTGCCGGGACAGTGCGCTGTATATCCGCCACCATGCCAGATGCCTCCGTCAGTTTTTCAAGCTGCCACCCTTTGGACACCGCCGAACACGGCTCTCACTGATGCTGACCGCGTCCAGGATAATGGCAACCCTTCACCTTCGAAGACCTCGGCTCCTTTCTAGCTCGGATTCGCCGCACTCACCCGACCCCCGGCGAGACCGCACGTGTCCCGCGGTTTACAGATTCTTTGCTGCTGATACCACTCCGTGCCTCTTACTTAGTCTCGTCCTCTGCTGCCACCAGAAGCGAGACCAGCATCAGAGCGCCCCCGTTCACTTACAGTTCCTTGCACACCCGAGTCGGCTCTCAGGTCTACTCCGGGTCCGCTCCAGCACTCCCGCAAAACTTTCCCGGAATGTCCAGCCGCATCAATCAGTAGAACGCCGGCATCAAAGGGAGGGAGAAGGAATACATCCACGCCACGGTTCTGCTAGACGGGGTGACACTCACTCACGCCTCATGCTCCACCTCCTGCAATTCTCATATACTTGTTAAATCAGTCGGAGTAAAAGCCTGTATCACTGTACAATAAACTTTCACATTCACATGATTCAAGAGTGCCGTGGCCTTACTACTTTGCTACTGTATACGGTTAAAGAACCTGTTGACCACAGAGGACCTACCCCTATGGTAAGAGGTGTGCAGCACTGATCCACAGACTGAGTTGTAACATGTCATCTGTAACCCCCACCACTGACATCACACAGTGATCACCTGGCCAAGGGCTGGGGGAAAAACACTCTCCTGAGTAGTAAAAGGTAAAGGAGACTTTCTCTCTCATTCTTTAATCTATCTATGTAGGATAGATAGATAGATAGATAGATAGATAGATAGATAGATAGATAGACAACAAGACAAGGGCGGGTACCCGGAAGTTGGTTCTGAGGTGCAATGCGTGCTGGGAAACAGTTTCCTTGCAGGGAACCATGACGTAAAACTGGGATAATTTGTAAAAATTTGAATCTGGGGCTAGGAGCAGCATAGACAAGTGGGAACGGTGTCAAGCAATCAGTGAGTGAGTGCACATATATGCTTTTTTGGCATTTTCATGGGATTACTGGAATTTCCCTTTAAGGACATAACTGCTGAGGTTGTCCAACATTTTTTTATGATTGGAAATGTAAACAATTTGTAATCTGTCCCTTTTTCTTAGTGGTTTCCTTGAACCTTTTTTCGCCTCTGTGTCCCTGGGCCTCCTCCTTTGTTGCTGCTTTTTGGATTTGTGTTTGTTTACATAAAGAACTTCCGGGTCACAGGGGTCAGCAGTGACATCACAGCTCTGCAAGCCTATATCTCCTCCCTCTCTGAATATAGCTCCACCCCTTATATCCATAGGCAGGAAAATGTCTGTATTACTACAAGTGTCCTTTGAGCAGCATGGTGGCTCAGTGTCTGCCAATTACTTATGTTATCTAATCAACTAGTTTTTTCACACTTTTATCTGTTGTAGGACCCCAAACCCCAGCCCACCTGTACATGTTAGGGTTTGTAGTTCTGGATTATAGATACACTACAGTAGCCATCCTACAGGTGGGTGGGGTTTCAATGAGGCAGAATTTTGTTACCTCAGCAAGAAATACAGTCATGGCCAAAAGTTTTGAGAATGACACAAATATTATATTTTTACATGATCTGCTGCCCTTTGGTTTTTTTATGTGTGTTTGTCAGATGTTTTTATCACATACAGAAATATAATTGCAATCATATTATGAGTAACAAAAGCTTATATTGACAGTTCGAATGAGTTAATGCAGCAAGTCAATATTTACAGTGTTGACCCTTCTTATTCGGGACCTCTGCAATTCTCCCTGGCATGCTCTCAATCAACTTCTGGACCAAATCCCGACTGATAGCAGTCCATTATTGCACAATCAATGATTGCATTTTGTCAGAATTTGTTGGTTTTTGTTTGTCCACCCGTCTCTTGATGATTGACCACAAGTTCTCAATGGGATTAAGATCTGGGGAGTTTCCAGGCCATGGACCCAAAATCTCTATGGTTTGTTCCCTGAGCCATTTAGGTATCACCTTTTTTTTATGGCAAGATGCTCCACAATGCTGGAAAAGGCATTGTTCATCTCCAAACTGCTCTTGGACGGTTGGGAGAAGTTGCTCTTGGAGAACATTCTGGTACCATTCTTTATTTATGGCTGTGTTTTTAGGCAAGACTGTGAGAAAAACGATTTCCTTGGCTGAGAAGCAACCCCACACATGAATGGTTTCAGGATGCTTTATAGTTGGCATTAGACAAGACTGGTGGTAGCGCTCACCTCGTCTTCTCCGAATAAGCTGTTTTCCAGATTTCCTAAAAAATCGGAAAGAGGATTCATCAGAGAAAATGACTTTACCCCAGTCTTCAGCAGTCCACTCCCTGTACCTTTTGCAGAATATCAGTCTGTCCCTGATGTTTTTTCTGGAGAGAAGTGGCTTCTTTGCTGCCCTCCTTGAGACCAGGCCTTGCTCCAAGAGTCTCCGCCTCACAGTGCGTGCAGATGCACACACACCTGCCTGCTTCCATTGCTGAGCAAGCTCTGCACTGCTGGTAGCCCGATACCGCAGCTGAAACACTTTTAAGAGACGGTCCTGGCGCTTGCTGGTCTTTCTTGGGTGCCCTGGATCCTTTTTGGCAACAATGGAACCTCTCTTCTTGAAGTTCTTGATGATGCGATAGTCCATTTTTGTTAGGCCATTTTTGTGCAGTGTAATGATGACTGCGCATGTTTCTTTAGAGAAGAGAAACAATGATGCCAAGCACCAGCCTCCTTTTAAAGTGTCCAGTAGTGTCATTTTTACTTAATCATGACAGATTGATCTCCAGCCCTGTCCTTATAAACACCCACACCTGTGTTAATGGAGCAATCACTGAAACAATGTTAGCTGGTCCTTTTAAGGCGGGGCTGCAATGATGTGTAAATGTGTTTTGGGGATAAAGTTCATTTTCTAGGCAAATATTGACTTTGCAAGTAATTGTTAAGCTGATCACTCTTTATAACATTCTGGAGTATATGCAAATTGCCTTTTAAAAAACTGAAGCAGTAGACTTAATAATAATTAATATTTGTATCATTCTCAAAACTTTTGGCCATGACTGTAGATAGAATGGTGACTAACATGAGATGAAGTATTCTCTCTCCTCCCCATATCACACACAGCAGCAGCACTGCCCTAACACTGTACATCTTTACACTACAATAGTAACAATATAGGGGGAGATGTATCACAGCATGTGCAGGGGAGCAGTTACCCATAGCAACCAATCAGATTGCTTCTTTTAATTTTAAAAAGGCCTTCAAAAATGAAACCTAGAATCTGACTGGTTTTTATGGGCAACTGCTTTCCTGTTCCTCTGCACAAGTTTTGATAAATCATCCATTATTTACTGTTTATAGCTCCAACCTATGCTGCTGTGCTGTACAGAGATTGTAGTCTGTCCATGCTGTCCTTACTGCTGCAGTTTCTTCTGGGCTCAGATGTTTGTTAGATGTAAGGGGTGTGGCTAAAGAAATGTGGAGGCATAACCCACCTGATGACTCACTGTTCCCTCACTGGCAGGAACAGGAAACAGAAAGGGAACGTGACATCACAGGAAGTAAAGAAAACACAGGCAGAGTGGTCATGTGACTGAGCCTGAGAACATAGTAAGCGCTCTAAATAAAAAATAGAAGTGTATGTAGAATATACAGCATCCACAGAGGTCAATGCAATGCTAGTTTATTAAAATATCCCGGACAACCCTTTAAGTGTAAATCTGCAAAAAGAGAACATGACTGCTTTAAAAAAATCAGTCTGCTACAGATAGGATATGACTGCTTGTAAGGGGTTAAACTGCATAAAGGCACATCTGCTTGTAATGGGTAAATCTGCTAAATTTTAAAAGGTAAATCTAAGTCTCCCAGTACATACACCAATAACGAACCTGCAGCAGCCACGCAACGATGAAGGCTGTAATAAGTGTGCCTCTGGTCTTGATGCTTATAGCCCATCCTCCTGCTTCACAAAACACATGAACCTTTACATTGCTCCCAAAGAACGTGATGTAAAATAGCGGCACAAATCTCCCTCGTGTTTAGACTCACTGTGGCTTTCAGTTTAAAAGCAGAATTTGTCAGAGCTGTCAAAATAGTGAGACATTACTCCTGTCTACTACAGCCCAACACTTTCCTACTAAATTATAGAGACAAGCTTTTTTATGTAGTATAGTGGCATCTTGCTTCTCACACTGCTTTAAGCTCAAACAATTCAGTTCTCGGACAATATTTTTTAAAGAAATTTTGATTTGGAACTGAACCACTTACTTGGTTCTCAACCCCTTGCACCCAGTTTTGCAGTGAAAGTCCATCAGCCGGGACAGGCCTTTTTCCCCAAGTCGCGACGTCATCACAACTCGGAGAAAAAATTTGTCTTTCCTGCAGTAAGTAAGTATTTGTAATCAATTTCCCCCCTGTGTCTGGCGGCTGCTGGATTTTATAATCCGCCGGACTTTTCCTTTAATAATACTGTACTATAGTGATTAATTTCTGTCCAAGCAAACTTTTTGAACTGTACTAAAGCAGCTAAATGTCGGCAATTGTTTGGCTGTTTTAATCCAGTTTGTTTAAGTTTCGGTACGAACAAACTTGAACTTTGCATTCATAAAACCTACTGAACTGAACTTTTGAAAAGTTTACTCATCTCTAGCCAGTATGAATATGCTAATAGAAGAAACAAGTAAGGCCAGCTCACCTCTCCCATGGTTCTGCTACACCCTTCCACTCTAAGGCTATGTTCACCGTGAATAAGAGTCCGGAGACTTACGTAGTTTGCGTATAATGGAAAGTATACGAAGTACGGCTGCACAGTTCACACTACGTACGAACTTACGCCCGGATCATACGCGGCGGCGTAAAAAATGAACCAGACCATTGTTTGCGGACGAAAATGCCGTAACTTACGCCCGTAGTGTTACATGCGGTCCCGTGCGTAGTGGTGATTTCTTTATTTTTGCAGCTTTTTGTGCCGATCCAAATGGTTCTGTGGGGTGTCAGGGGCTAGGCGAAGATTTCCAAGTAAAAGACCGCTGTCAGATCGCTACGTAGGGTGCTCGGGAAGCGTAAGTAGACTTCGGGCGTAAGTTCGCGGCTATGCCAACATGGTTCTGGTGTAGTGACTCGGTACAGGCTACTAAATTCTGTTGCACAAGAGTAAGGTAACTCCATCGGCCTCACACAAGTGGGATGAGTTGTCTGCTGTACTTCGCATTTTTCCCACTTGGTGTCATTACTGTGTTTCTATGTGGACTATTTTTTGCACAGCTGACGTCTTCCAGGGGTTAACTGTTATGTATCATTTATTGCCTTTCTGACAACTCACAGGTGCAGGTGCTTTCCCTCCTTTCTCTAATCTATCTCTTTAACTCTCTTCTCTGCACACACAGCCCCACCAATCACAACCAGGGTTAGATAGATCCCTGAGGTTAGGACCTAGTTCCTGGTGGGTGGAGTCAGCTCAGTCTAGTTGGAGTTTCAGTAAGAGAAATAACTAGACAGACAAGTCTCTGGGAAAGCTAAGCCAGGGCCTGGCTTTGGCCAGGTCCTCTAACAGGGACACCTCTAAGACAACAAGACAGTTTCTTCCTATGAGCACTAAAACCGCTATGCAGTGCTAAGCTTTCTACAAGGGGAAAGAGGCCTAGCAGGGATCACCTTGCCCACGCTGTGAACCTCTCTAAAAAGTGCAGGGCAGTTACCTTCAGATTCAAAGGAACTGACCCCAGTGGAACAAAGGTACTAGGAAAAGTCTACGTATTCCACTGCGCAGTGCAGGACAGCTGGGAAGGCTTGGGAGTCTGCTCAACCCAGATAACAAGGCCTGGGACTTCTATTACCCACCTAGGATGGGTAGCTCACAACTAGGGGGCATAAGGCGGTCAAGACTAGAAAAATCATCCGTGAGTACAAATATTCTTTATTCTCTTCTTCTACACACCTCTACTGTTCCGGCAGAGTATACTTCTACAGGGCCCCTCTGGCAACTTCTCTACTCTCTCTACTGCAAAGCACCTTCTTACTACAAGCACCTGGTCTCCACCTCAACTACAAGCACCTGAGTTATTACAATATTGTAACTACTGTATTGCGCTGGATTGTATTCTTGCCACCAGTATTCTCTTGTATTGCACTACGGTTATTCTCAGTAAACTGTTCTACTGTACTGAACCATTGGACTCTGGCTTATCTCTTATGCACTGGCACACCCATCTCTCATTTTTTTTCTGTGTGTTTTTGCCATATTTGCCATGATGTGGCCAAAATTTCTACCAGTCTGATACAGTGCTCTCTGCTGCCACCTCTGTCTGTGACAGCAACTGTTTAGGGCTGGAGAGGTCTTCAAAGGTTTGCACTGCAAAACCTGCTGCAGCCTGCAGAAGAATTGCAATTTGGGAGAGTATTTCTCAGCACGAAAACAGTTTCAGTGTTAACATGTCAAATCAACTGAGAATTAGCACATTTACAGGGGTATTCAAGTAATTGAAAGTTAACACCTAGGTACTGGGTAGATGATAAACTGTTAAATTACAGCCAGATTAACCCCAGGCTGCCACCCTCACCCCTACCACCACTATTCTCATCAATCTAGCTGTTAATACCTACCCCATTAACATGTGATTAGCCGTTCACTCATGATCTTTACACAGATGAATAATGACACATTTGCAGTAACAATGTAGTCAAAGCTTATAGAAATCTATCCAACAAGGCTCAAAGGGTAAATGCGCTGTTTATTCCGTGCCTATTACTGGTGGAATGATGGCATATAAATTAGATTCTTAACGTCTTCAGCAATTATAAATAGATTTCAAAGCGAAGGTATTTTTAGGTTCTTTGTTGCAAAACTACAGTTTGTATCACTTTCCATTCACTGTATGTAGGTAGACATTAACTAACACGGAATTCTGGGCACCACTACAGATGTTGTGTGCGCCAGCTTGTCATATGACTTTTCACATTACATTATTAATGTGTCGCCATCTGCTGGGTGTTAATCAAAAAGCAATTTGTGTCTTGCTGAAGCTTGGGCCATAAAACAATCTTCATATACTGGATGCATTTGTCATTTGTCGCATTCTGTTGTTTATAATCTAATACACAATATTTACTAACCATATTTTTTGTTATATTATACATTACAAAATGAGTGATGTAAGTGATGATGTTCCACAGAATTTAACATGGACTAAACCTTGCCATGGATGCATTCACATTGCTGTCACAAAAAAAGTGCGGGTCTGGGTTTTATAATATAAAAAGACTGTGAAAATTTAATTCCATCTGCTACTTTTGGTCTTTTCGAATAAGAGTAATGTTTTATATTAGTTATGTTCTTAGGAAGTTGGGAGAAATCAGTCATCTGTAACATCCACACATATAACCCTTGACAGTGCCATCCCATTAGTGCACTGATGATTATGAACAAAGATGAGTAAACCAAACTTCACGAAACTGGGATTTGCTATGAAGTTTGTAAAAAGTTTGGTTTGTTACCGAACCGAATTTTTTTGCAAAGTTCTTAAAGAGTTCATAAACATGGCAGCCGCATAATTTAATACAAATAAAATACAGAGGAACCTGTCCCGGGCCCCCGGTGTCTTCTTATGAATCTCCGGTGTCCCCCGTCAGCTTGTTTTGTGTATATTTACTTATCACAGAATGTTTTCATTCCAGTGCTGCTGTTGGAAATAAAAAAAACAGCAACACTGGAATGAAAACATGCTGGAATAAATAAATTTACACAAAAGAAATTGGTGGGATAAAGCAATCGGCATAAACAGGGATTGGGTCTATTCAAAGCTACCATACAGAAGACTAACTGTATGCAGCTGCTTTATCCCCTAAAATAACCTGCTATACAGGTCAGTATTGCAAACTTTTGGCAATAGAAGTAACCCTAACTAACCCAATGACATACAGGTTGTATGATGTATTTTCCTGCTGGTGACATCACACAGAAATTGAACTATTTGAATCACTAAACCAGCAAGAGAAGTATGCACCACCTTGCAGAAAAGATTTACAGATTTATCCACCAGAAGAACAACACCTGCTGAGGACTGTACCAGCAGGAAAATCCTCATACAGCCTGGAAATCACCTCTGACACGGTTATTTCTATTTGCAAGATTTTGCAATACTGACCTGTATAGCAGGAGAACTATTGTTGGCTATGGGAGAAGGGATAGACCTCCCCTACTATTTACTATTTTAGCGGATTAAGCAGTTGCATACATTTAGTTTTCTGTGAGCTAGCTTTACATAGACATGATTCTCGTGAATGCCGATTGCTTTCTCCCCCGCCAGCTTCTTTTGTGTATATCACAGCATGTTATCGTGACAATCTTGCTGTTTTTAATTTACAACAGCAACATTAGAATGAAAATATGCTGTTTTGGTGTGTTTCGTTTAAGGTTTGGTGTGGAAGAACTGAAACTTTGCTTCATAGTTTGGGGAACCTGCTAAACCAAACTTTAAAAAGTTCACTCATCTCTATTTATGACCTGCAGATGGCACTACGGGGTAAATTCTTGCACATTGTGCTACAAATAAACTGGGTTACATGATTTGGGCTACGTTTAGGGTAGCTTCACACACATCCGATTCGCAGCGGATTGCTGCGAGTTTGCAGCGAAATCCGCTGCGAATCCTGGTACAGTGAACTTCAATAGGGTGTGAAGTTGAGAGTCTATTTTATATGTGTTATTGTGGAGTTGAGAGGACATTTTGTCTCTGTTCCTCCATTCTATAGTCTTAAAATGTGTATAAATGCTGTGTATGCAACTATTGGGAAAGAGGCCCCCGCTCTGTCTATTTACCATCTTTATTACTTGTTTTTCCCTTGGCTCTTTTATTTACTATGTTTATGGCTAGTAGAATTTGTTCTTTACTTTAGGGTCTTAGGATCCTTAAGTATAGATGAGGGCAAGGACAGCTAAGAACAAATATCATGGCAGCTCTTGCAAGATACAGTATGTAAACACCCATGGTTCAGATACCTTGAAAATAAGAAGTTGTTTAATTAATCTTAGCCACTCACATGCTGAGTAATATAATACATAATTGTCACTCACTCCAATCAGAACAAGAATTAATATGTATGTAACATCTAACCAATAGGAGCTTAGTCACTGCCCCATGTCCTTCTTGGTTAGATGCCAACTTTCTTTGTTATGTATAAATATGTGTTTTTGTCCAATAAATGATGAGCTTGATTCACAGAATCCTGTGTCTGTGTCATGTCTCCCAAGCTTGTGAAAATACCCTACTGATAATTTAGAGTCTCGCTAAGACTGGCGGTGGGTGTTTCCCCCACAGTTAATGGCACCCCAGATGGGACTGGCATCATATCTGCATTGAGATTTGAGAATTAAAATTCTGCTGCGAGTATGCAACCCTATTAAAGTTCTCTGTACCAGGATTTTCAGCGAATTAAGGATAAGGGTAGACAGCAACTTTGGCCGTATGACAGAAAATATCATCTTGTATGACATATGTCGTATGACAGCAAGTCACATGACCAAAATAATTTGTGCAGAAAGGTTTGCTGTCACATGACTTGATTACAAAAGCCAATTCATGTGACTAAGGGCCCTTTTACACGGAGCAATAATCTTCTGAATCAGGACGATTCAAGAGATTATCGATCCATGTAATAAACACAACAATCAGCCGATGACAACAATCATCGGCTGATCGTATCTTTTGGTCCTGACTAAAATTAGGTAATAGGTGTAGCAACTATTAATATTTTTTTATTATTATTATTATTATTATTATTATTATTATTATTATTATTATTTATAAAGCATCCTTAATTCCACAGCGCTATACAAGCGATGGGGGGTAACAAACAGGAACAATACAAGATCAAAACACATTGCATGAAGGCAAATGGCAGACTGGTACATTACGGAAGAGGACCCTGTCCTATGTCATGGTCAACAATTTACAGTGAATACGTTGGGCCATGGGGAGCCAGTGAAGTGATTGGCAGAGGGGAGAGGCAGAGGCAAAGCAAGGGGAAAGATGGATTAGTCGGGCAGCAGAGTTAAGGATAGACTAGAGAGGAGCAAGGGAATTAGATAGAAGGCCAGAGAGGATGATGTTACAGTAGTCCTAGGTAGCAAAGAGGTGACATCCGGACCAGAGAGGTAGATGTGAGTGTGATCGGCGTAGAGGGGGAACCTGAAGTCATGGGACTCTATGATATGTCCCAGGCCAGAGGTATAGATGGAGAAGAGAAGAGGCCTAAGGACAGAGCCATGGGGACACCAACAGTAAGAGAGAATGGTCAACAGTGTCGAAGGCAAAAGATTGGTCAAGGAGAAGGAGCACAGAGTATTGGCGTGAGGCTTTGGCAGTTAGCAGGTTGTTGGCCACTTTGGTTAAGGCAGTTTCTGTGGAATGGTGGGGGCGGATGGCCGATTGCAGGCAGTCAAAAAGCAAGTTGGATGAAAAGTGGGAGGAGAGTTCATGGTATACATGTTGTTCCAAGAGTTTTGAGGCAAAGTGGAGAAGTGAGATGGGGCAGTAGCTGGATAAGGAAGTAGGGTTAAGGGATGGCATTTTAAGGATGGTTGTAATGCTTGCGTTTTTGTATGGAGATGGGCAGACACCAGAAGTTAGTGATAGATTAAAGAGATGGGTTAGTGCTGGGACAAGTGCTGAGGAGAGTTTGGGAATTAGATGAGAAGGGATTGGGTCAAGTGGGCAGGTGGTAAGGTGTGATGTGGGGAGTAGTTTGGAGAGATGTTCTTCAGTGATTGAGGAGAGGGGAGTTAGTGTGGAAGAGCACTGGACAGGCTGGGTGCATCTAACACTAGTGATGAGCAGGGGAAGCATGCCTGGGTGCATCTAACACTAGTGATGAGCGAACATCCCAATTTTCCCAAGTGTATGCCAAAGATTCCCGAACCAATTTTGAACGTAAAGTAGAAGCTTATGTTTCTTTTTAGCAGTACGCACTTGCGTACGTATCAGGTCAGGTGCAGTAAAAAATACGTAATAACGAAAATTAAGGATAACTACAAATCAGTAGTAGCAAGATAACAGGTATTATCCCACACTCACAGTATACAACCGTATACGGGATATATAATAGTTTTTACAACAATATACAACAGTATACAGCCGTATATCGGAGATATATATATATATATATATATATATATATATATATTTTTTTTTTTTTTTACAACAATAAAATAAAGGGCTCTTCAACGCCTTTACAGAACGCTGACTGCGCAAATCAGTAGTAGCAAGATAGCAGGTATTATCCCCCATTTACAGTATACAGCCACATACACTATCAGTAGATGTCTGAACACACTGCCTGTCCCACAACAGCTTCTAAATATATGGTTTTTATACTTTTAGCCCTAACAAGGGCTTTTGGGGGTCCCTCCCTACCTAACTTTACCTAAAAGCTTTCTCTCCCTGGTGAACAGCCTCTCCCTCTCTAGCTCCAACCAGCAACTGACACGAATCTAAAAATCACTATTCCTATATTCAGGAGGTGACATAGCTTAGCCAGCCAATCACAGTTAGAGTTTTTTTTTTAAAGTCCTGCCTATTCCTAGTGCCTGTCCCTGCCACCTGCATGTTTATAGGCTGGAAAAAAAGCTTCTGGGGGGCGGTAGAGAGAATTGAATTTTTATTGTTCAAATATTCGAACGCAATCGAATAGCATGAATAGCGTACTATTTGATGTTCTTTAGTTATTGAGGAGAGGTGAGTTAGTGGGGAAGAGCACTGAACAGGCATGAGGGAGAAGCTTACTCTGATGTCATCGATTTTCAGCTTGAAGAATGTGGCGAAGTCCTCAGCAGAGAGAAGATATGTGGAAGTGGTAGTGGGGGGCGGAGAAGGGAGTTGAAGGTGTTAAACAGTTGCCTAGGGTTGTGAGATAAGAAAGATATGAAGTAAAGTAGTCCTGTTTAGCAGAGGTAAGGGCAGATTTGAAGTCAAGGAGTGCTCGCCTGTATGTCTGGAAGTCCTCCTTGGAGTGGGTCTTCTTTCAGCGCCTTTCGGCGGCTCTGGACAGTCGCCTTAGTTGTTTGGTTAGGTGGGTGTGCCAGGGCTGTCTGTTGATGCGTCGTGTTTAGAGATAAGCTAATAGTGAAATATTCGATAATTTGAAATTCTATTCGAATAGCTCCCGATATTCGTAAAGTCGAACGAATATCGAATCCCATTATAGTCTATGAGAGAAAATTACTTGGGACCTGGAAATCAATATTCGACCACAATGAAACCTCAGGAAATGATGCCAACACCACTGGAATGCAGTCGAGAAGAGCGAGAAGAGATAAGGTCCAGTGTGTGACCCTTTTTGTAAGTATAGTTCAAAAGAGGAGAGGGTGAGGGCTGGGCAGTTGTCCATTAGCAGCAGGCCAACCCCACCACCCTGTTTATTGCCAGGGCAAGGGGTGTGAGTAAACGGGAGCCCACCATAGGAAAGTAAAGCGGGGGAAGCAGTGTCAGTAGGGGACAGCCGTGTTTCCGTTAGTCCTAAGAAGAAGAGGTTGTGGTAAAGATAGAGATCACGTATGAATGTAAGTTTATTGCAGACAGAGCGTGCGTTCCAGAGTGCAGCAAAGAAAGGGACGGGGGGTCAGGAAGGATGCGTATGGTGTTAGAGGGGCGGTGTGATGTAGAGGAAGGTAGACGAAAGGAGGGCAGTAGGGTAGATGAGATCTGGTGGGGAGGGACAGGGTTTGGTGAAATGTCTCCAGCAGTGAAAAGCAGCAGAGACAGAGACAGTCGGTGTGAGTAGTGGCCGAGTGCTGATGACTGTGTAAAGAAAATAATAAAGTACATACATACCTGTTCTCGCTCCCTGGAGCTTTTGACCACTCCCCGGAGTGTTCCCTGGTGTCAGCGCCGCAGTCAGTGATTGAACTACGGCTCCAATTTTTACCTCTTCAGATTTTTGCCATCCTGTCTCATTACCTTATGCATAACATGTATACCTACCATTTATGCATTGTACAGGATTCTAATGAAGACAATATAACACATCTGCCCCTGTTTAAACATGAACTTATATTTTAATTTTTTTAAACTTTCATTTATGTAATGTGTATCATGCTGTACAGGTAGCCATGAGGAAAGGTTACTATGTTTTCTTGTCGGCATAAAAAGATAACAGAGCATTTTTGTTCTCTACCTCCATCGAGTATTTATAGTGAGAATATAGATATGGCAGAGAGAGAGTTGTTGCTAGGAGACCAATCTAGGCTATTCATATCAGAGTGCTGCAAGTATGCTTTAAACATGGCACGGAACAAAAGCCATACTCACAAAAGGTCTGGGTGAATCCTTCTCAAAAAGACTTTAAATGATCCTAGTGTTCTATGTCAGAGTCGCAAGGAAAATATGGGATTTTAATTTACACTTCTGTAATCTGATTGGTGGATAATTGTGCTGCAGAATTAGGCTCTTGGCTTAGAAATTAACATACGGGCAGCAATTAGTGCGATTTCGATGCCTTACGTCTAAGCATCATTATCTGCTTTCTTTCTGTATAAGATAAGGAAGAGAGTAAGAGAGAGAGTTTCACAGGTAACAGAATGGAAATGCATGGATTACCTGATAAATTATAAAGTGTACTTGCAGTACCAAAAATTAAAACTTTATAGATCCTCCCATGGAGTATGTTTGTGAAAGGTACTACAGCCCTCCTCCTCCTCCTCCCTCGAGTTCAATCGTTCAACAATTGAATACTGGAAAAGTTGGGTGTAGCCCTACGAAATCCGGAAAAACATTGATGGATAAAACTTCAGCAGCTACCGGTGTTCAAATGCTGAAAGATCGGACTTGAGCCTGCTCGAGTTGCACTCATCTTTAAATTTTTGTAAAATGGGAGAAAGGGGGTGATTGAAACTTTGATTATGGGATGGGTTTTTGTATTAATGAAAAACGTTTTTTTTTATTCTATAATAACTGTACAGATCTCTTATAGTACATATGTACTGCATTGACCAATGAGATCAGTGCTCGATTATTATGGGCTGCTGGAGTTCATAGAAATCGAGTGGTGAGCCTTGCCCAATCACAAACACGAGCGGGGGGGGGGGGGCTAGGCCAAAATATACCACCAGATATAATCTAGCCTAGGCTAACATATACCTGGGGTATAATCTAGCCTAGGCTACTTTAATATAGGTATAGCATGGACTGGGGGTATACTCTGGCCTGTTACATTGGATCTGCCCCAAGGCCACCGAGCCAGGCCAGTGCACGGGAAAAGAACAGGGCCAATCATCTGTCACCTTTAATATTACTTATATCCTGCTTTATCTGGCAGCCATCACGAAAAACTGATATTTTTAATGAAAATATAGTTTGAAGTAGTCCTCCAAGAGCCCATTCTCCCCACTCCCTGACACAAACTATTTTTTACAAGACTAGCTTTTCCACTGCATCACCATAGCTCCCGTTTCCAGCAAGAGACCCATAGTAATGTCTCTGCCACTTGGTCTAATACTGGAGACACAGTGGTAAGTTTGCCTTGTAATGGTGCGTTTACACAGAGAGATTTATCTTACAGATTTTGGAAGCCAAAGCCAGGAATGGATCTGAAAACAGGAGAAAACGACTCACTCAAGCTAAACATCCCTCACGATAAAACAAGATAAGCGCAAAAAAAATCCAGAAAAATTGTAATAAAAGTGATTTAAGAGTTGCATATCAGCAAACAAGACACCCTTAGAAAGTACAGATCATGGCGCAAAAAATTACACCTCATGCAGCCCCATAGCCCAAAGGATAAAAGCATTATAAGCATGGGAATAGAGCGATTTTAAGGAACATTTCTTTTTTAAAAAAAAAGGTTTTAATTTATTACATTTATTAATTGTTTTAATGTAATAAATAAAATAAAAGTCCCACAAGTTATATATCGTTGTAATTGTACTAACTTGAGGAACATGTATAACAAGTCAGTTTTACCCTAGAGTGAACGGAGCAAACACAACTCCCCCCCCCCCACCCCCCCCCCCAAATAAAAAAAAAAAATGTGTTTTATTTTCCATTTCACCACTCATATAATTTTTTCCCGGTTTTGCAGCATATTTTATTCAAAATTTAGGCCTGTCATTACAAAGTACAATTAGTGGCTTATGTGAGTCTCTAGGTAAAAAAATGCAAGTGTTATGGCCTTTTTAAGCACAAGGCGTAAAAATGGAAATTTGCTCAGTCCTTAAAGGGAACCTGTCACCCCCCGTGTCACGACCATCTTCAGAAGCGGGACCCGGCGCGATGAGGTAAGTATAGGGGTCTCTAACGGGGGTCGGGAACCTGTCACCCCGGCACGGGGGGTGACAGGTTCCCTTTAAGGGGTTATTAAAAAAAGAAATTCTGACTCTTTTTTCGAGAATAAAGGAGTCTTGCTTAGAATTCTGAAGAATCGGGGTCAGAATTATTTAGTTGCCTGCAAGGGAGTGGATTTTTTGCTGGTTACAACACTGTGATAATCTGTGGGTAGGGGGTTATTACCTAATGCAGTGGCATAATATATTGGGGGGGGGGGAGATACGTTACAGTGGGAGTACTTCTGGGCGGGTTACAACAGTGGGATTACCTATGGAAAGGAGGAGCCAGGGGAGGTGGTTTACTGCTTACTGCAGCGGCATAATATGGTGAGGGGGTGCTTGCTATAGTGAAATTACCTATGAGGGGAGTTTATAATAGGGGGATTACCTATGGAGAGGGGGAAGGGGAGGGGTTTTATTACTTACTGCAGTGGCATAATATATTGGGGAGGAGGAAGATGTATGCTATGGTGGGATTACCTATGGGGAGGAGGGAACCCAGGGAAAGGGGTTTATTGTAGTAATTTTCTATGGCCATCAGACTCATCTCATTTTGAGCGTGCGCGGGAACGGCAACGGGTGTGGGACACGGAGGAGCAGGTATGTATGAAGAGCCCTTTCCAGAGGGGGAGGTCCCTTTAAGCTGAAATTTATGCAAAAATATACTGCAAGAAGATGTGACGCCTCCACAAATTTTCAAGCACCAGTATATGCTATAGGAGCAGATATGATATGCTATGATATTACATATAAGATATCCAGATTGTTTTCACCTTTTACTATATATATATATATATATATATAGTAGTTGTAAACTGTTAAAACAGGAATCAGCTTCTTTGCCTTTTACTTGCCTCAAACCTTTAACCAAACCATCTGCAATGTAATACATTTACACATAGCTTCTAAAGCTATTGCAATATGGTCTGTGGATGTCAGCATGGAGCAATGTACCCTGGGGTTCCACTGCTTTAGGTTTGTTATTGCAAGGAGCAATGAGCACAAAACATCTTCAGTTACATTGTAAAATGTTGTTACTGAAAACTGAATACTAAAATTTAATGTCCTAAAATTAGTTGCACTAGCATAGTGTACCACTTTCACATCGGAGAGGAAAATAAAGCATTGATGCTTTCTGGTACATGCATATAACACTAAGGCCAGTTTTACATGTACCGGAATCACAGCGGATTTCACACTGCAAGTTCCGCGTCGAAATTTTATTTTAACCCTTTAACCCTCTGACCGGTGAACTTTACCCGTCCACGCTCCGGCCTGCTTCTTTGGCTCCCAGCTCCTGTAGATTCCGCTAAGCCAATCAGTGGCTGTGGCGGGGCAGTGCACTGATTGCTGAGCGGGACACCAGGGAGCCGGAAGCAAGCCAGAGCACGGACTGGTAAAGTATTAGTGGTCAGCTGTGGGTTAAGGGGAACAAGGTTTACATACAATACCACAAAATGTACCCATATACCCTCAATAATCCCAGGATGCAGTGAAAGAATGCAACTCAAAAACAGTATTGTATCTTATTCCCTACTTTGTTCATTATTCATACGGATGGTCAGACTCACCACTTCTGGTACTGGGGAAGCATTCTATTCCACTAGTCTCTACCCTGTGCATGTGGACGGCTAGAAAAGTCCTATTGGCCTCAAACATAACAGAGGGTGTGGCATACCATTCATAAATAACCGAGGAGGCTGATGGGGTGTGCATACACCCGCCGTGTACATGGACTTTTGTATCAGTTTGTTCTCTATTTTTATCTATATATACACGCACATATATGCAGTCATACAGTATTACCCTGTGTCAGTAAATGGACGTACATAGAGTTAACCCGATCACGTGGGTCAACCAGTATGTTACTGACTTCTATTGGTCTTTTCCGCGCATGAGCATTAGGTCGCACACCACGCTTACTACTCTGTATCTGGGGCGATATTGTCATCATGGTGAGTGAAGATCCTCGACTTTCCTTATGTATTTATGTAAATAAGACTTTATTGGACTTTGCACGGACTTTTCATGGACACTATTTATATGTATTTGGGTGGATCACTTCAAGATCACTTCATCCACTATGACACGTGCACATTGAGTAAGCACAATACATGATCTACTTAGACCACCACTTGTTTTGTTTACTAGCCGTTGCTGTGATACACTGATTAATGATTTGTAAGCACTGATGCCAATTTTGTGTGCTGTGTATAAATTGAACACCTATGCCATATGTACTATTGACACTGCTTGAAAAAGACCTTATTGATAGGTCGAAACGTTGCTGTTTGGGCATAAAACCACTTACTTTTTTCACTATATTTCGATTGCCACATCTTTTCTATTCTGTATATACCCAGCACCTGTGGTCGCAAGGGTGCATGCCTGGAAGGCACCGAACCTATTTATCTTAAGGAGTGCTGCACTAAAAACTTTGTTTGTATCCATCTATCTATCTATCTATCTATCTATCTATCTATCTATCTATCTATCTATCATTATCTATTTATCACCTATCATCCATCTATCTATCTATCTATCTCCTATCTATCTATCTATCTATCTATCTATTTTGTATAATTTGTACATAAATACCCTGTTTAGAAAAAACTCTGACAAGTCAGACATAACAGACAAAACATAGTCTACCCATTTGTCTGTGGAATTGCACTGTATATATCTGAGCAGATATCTGTGCATTCTTAACACATTTAATTTGATGATTATGGATTGGTATGACCCCTGGGTAATAGAAAAAAAGCTACAAAAAAATAAAAAAATAAACTGCTTCTTGCAAAGTAGCCTTAAAAGATCTGAGTGACACATTTTACAGCAGATGGGCTGAATAAATTCAATTTTGTTACTTGAAGGCATCTTATAAAAGTAACAGATACTCTTCCAGGGATTTCAGAATGATTACTCCTTGCCGTCAAGAAGTTATGATGTGTAACAGCTGAAAGCATAAATAGACAATTAATCAGGTGGATTATTATTTCCCAAGTGGAATACTGCAGACTCCTAGCCTTCCAATGTCTACAATCAGATACTCTCACTGTACAATATAAGAAGCAGGGTACCATTTAAAGCTGTTGCATCCCGCTAACACAATGTGACAGGGTATCTGCCTTGTGGAATGTGACAGTATACGATTTTGATCCTAAATTATTTCCTGTTGATATTCTTCCTTCGTTATTCTATGAAAAGCTAATGGTAAGATTTGACAGACTCTTTGTTTTTCAGTACTTCAGCTCTTCAAGTGTGTCCCATATAAGTGCTATATATATATATATTATATATATATATATATATATATATACACACACACACAGTGGTGCCTTGGATTACAAGCATAATTTGTTAGGGACCATGCTTGTAATCCAAATCCACTCTTAAACCAAAGCAATTTTCCCATAAGAAATCATAGAAATGCAGACAATTGGTCCACACCCCAAATATAATGATTTATTATCTGAACACATGTAAAAACAGATAAAACAAACATTCAGAAACAGCTGAATGTGTGATATTATAAGTACCGTACAGTAATGGAGAGGATGGGAAACAGAAGGGCGGACAGAGACTGCAGGGAGCATGGAGGAGTGAGCACGACATATGTGGGCAAACACATGCAGCACTCTCCGTACTGAGAGAGAGGGGTTACAGGTATGAAGAGATTACCTCCACAGTTTTGTCCCCTGATGTAAGCCCAGCCTGAAGTGGATCTGCTATGATTTTGAAGGTGAGGGAGACTTCCTGGGTCAGAGAACAGTGCTGTAGACCCCGCTATGCAGACTATGACCCTCTCTCCACTCGCGCTCCCACCCAGTACAGGGAGCTCTAAACCAAACAAGGAACCTTGCCAATAACCAGTTTTTATGCATTTCTGCTAATACAGTGCTATGGCCTTTCACTCCCTACCAAACCAAACAGT
>NW_027210454.1:45000-70657 GCF_027789765.1 Dendropsophus ebraccatus | reverse complement strand
AACCCGAACCCGAACCCGAACCCGAACCCGAACCCGAACCCGAACCCGAACCCGAACCCGAACCCGAACCCGAACCCGAACCCGAACCCGAACCCGAACCCGAACCCGAACCCTAACCCGAACCCGAACCCGAACCCGAACCCGAACCCGAACCCGAACCCGAACCCGAACCCGAACCCGAACCCGAACCCGAACCCGAACCCGAACCCGAACCCGAACCCGAACCCGAACCCGAACCCGAACCCGAACCCGAACCCGAACCCGAACCGAACCCGAACCCGAACCCGAACCCGAACCCGAACCCGAACCCGAACCCGAACCCGAACCCGAACCCGAACCCGAACCCGAACCCGAACCCGAACCCGAACCCGAACCCGAACCCGAACCCGAACCCGAACCCGAACCCGAACCCGAACCCGAACCCGAACCCGAACCCGAACCCGAACCCGAACCCGAACCCGAACCCGAACCCGAACCCGAACCCGAACCCGAACCCGAACCCGAACCCGAACCCGAACCCGAACCCGAACCCGAACCCGAACCCGAACCCGAACCCGAACCCGAACCCGAACCCGAACCCGAACCCGAACCCGAACCCGAACCCGAACCCGAACCCGAACCCGAACCCGAACCCGAACCCTAACCCGAACCCGAACCCGAACCCGAACCCGAACCCGAACCCGAACCCGAACCCGAACCCGAACCCGAACCCGAACCCGAACCCGAACCCGAACCCGAACCCGAACCCGAACCCGAACCCGAACCCGAACCCGAACCCGAACCCGAACCCGAACCCGAACCCGAACCCGAACCCAACCCGAACCCGAACCCGAACCCGAACCCGAACCCGAACCCGAACCCGAACCCGAACCCGAACCCGAACCCGAACCCGAACCCGAACCCGAACCCGAACCCGAACCCGAACCCGAACCCGAACCCGAACCCGAACCCGAACCCGAACCCGAACCCGAACCCGAACCCGAACCCGAACCCGAACCCGAACCCGAACCCGAACCCGAACCCGAACCCGAACCCGAACCCGAACCCGAACCCGAACCCGAACCCGAACCCGAACCCGAACCCGAACCCGAACCCGAACCCGAACCCGAACCCGAACCCGAACCCGAACCCGAACCCGAACCCGAACCCGAACCCGAACCCGAACCCGAACCCGAACCCGAACCCGAACCCGAACCCGAACCCGAACCCGAACCCGAACCCGAACCCGAACCCGAACCCGAACCCGAACCCGAACCCGAACCCGAACCCGAACCCGAACCCGAACCCGAACCCGAACCCGAACCCGAACCCGAACCCGAACCCGAACCCGAACCCGAACCCGAACCCGAACCCGAACCCGAACCCGAACCCGAACCCGAACCCGAACCCGAACCCGAACCCGAACCCGAACCCGAACCCGAACCCGAACCCGAACCCGAACCCGAACCCGAACCCGAACCCGAACCCGAACCCGAACCCGAACCCGAACCCGAACCCGAACCCGAACCCGAACCCGAACCCGAACCCGAACCCGAACCCGAACCCGAACCCGAACCCGAACCCGAACCCGAACCCGAACCCGAACCCGAACCCGAACCCGAACCCGAACCCGAACCCGAACCCGAACCCGAACCCGAACCCGAACCCGAACCCGAACCCGAACCCGAACCCGAACCCGAACCCGAACCCGAACCCGAACCCGAACCCGAACCCGAACCCGAACCCGAACCCGAACCCGAACCCGAACCCGAACCCGAACCCGAACCCGAACCCGAACCCGAACCCGAACCCGAACCCGAACCCGAACCCGAACCCGAACCCGAACCCGAACCCGAACCCGAACCCGAACCCGAACCCGAACCCGAACCCGAACCCGAACCCGAACCCGAACCCGAACCCGAACCCGAACCCGAACCCGAACCCGAACCCGAACCCGAACCCGAACCCGAACCCGAACCCGAACCCGAACCCGAACCCGAACCCGAACCCGAACCCGAACCCGAACCCGAACCCGAACCCGAACCCGAACCCGAACCCGAACCCGAACCCGAACCCGAACCCGAACCCGAACCCGAACCCGAACCCGAACCCGAACCCGAACCCGAACCCGAACCCGAACCCGAACCCGAACCCGAACCCGAACCCGAACCCGAACCCGAACCCGAACCCGAACCCGAACCCGAACCCGAACCCGAACCCGAACCCGAACCCGAACCCGAACCCGAACCCGAACCCGAACCCGAACCCGAACCCGAACCCGAACCCGAACCCGAACCCGAACCCGAACCCGAACCCGAACCCGAACCCGAACCCGAACCCGAACCCGAACCCGAACCCGAACCCGAACCCGAACCCGAACCCGAACCCGAACCCGAACCCTAACCCGAACCCGAACCCGAACCCGAACCCGAACCCGAACCCGAACCCGAACCCGAACCCGAACCCGAACCCGAACCCGAACCCGAACCCGAACCCGAACCCGAACCCGAACCCGAACCCGAACCCGAACCCGAACCCGAACCCGAACCCGAACCCGAACCCGAACCCGAACCCGAACCCGAACCCGAACCCGAACCCGAACCCGAACCCGAACCCGAACCCGAACCCGAACCCGAACCCGAACCCGAACCCGAACCCGAACCCGAACCCGAACCCGAACCCGAACCCGAACCCGAACCCGAACCCGAACCCGAACCCGAACCCGAACCCGAACCCGAACCCGAACCCGAACCCGAACCCGAACCCGAACCCGAACCCGAACCCGAACCCGAACCCGAACCCGAACCCGAACCCGAACCCTAACCCGAACCCGAACCCGAACCCGAACCCGAACCCGAACCCGAACCCGAACCCGAACCCGAACCCGAACCCGAACCCGAACCCGAACCCGAACCCGAACCCGAACCCGAACCCGAACCCGAACCCGAACCCGAACCCGAACCCGAACCCGAACCCGAACCCGAACCCGAACCCGAACCCGAACCCGAACCCGAACCCGAACCCGAACCCGAACCCGAACCCGAACCCGAACCCGAACCCGAACCCGAACCCGAACCCGAACCCGAACCCGAACCCGAACCCGAACCCGAACCCGAACCCGAACCCGAACCCGAACCCGAACCCGAACCCGAACCCGAACCCGAACCCGAACCCGAACCCGAACCCGAACCCGAACCCGAACCCGAACCCGAACCCGAACCCGAACCCGAACCCGAACCCGAACCCGAACCCGAACCCGAACCCGAACCCGAACCCGAACCCGAACCCGAACCCGAACCCGAACCCGAACCCGAACCCGAACCCGAACCCGAACCCGAACCCGAACCCGAACCCGAACCCGAACCCGAACCCGAACCCGAACCCGAACCCGAACCCGAACCCGAACCCGAACCCGAACCCGAACCCGAACCCGAACCCGAACCCGAACCCGAACCCGAACCCGAACCCGAACCCGAACCCGAACCCGAACCCGAACCCGAACCCGAACCCGAACCCGAACCCGAACCCGAACCCGAACCCGAACCCGAACCCGAACCCGAACCCGAACCCGAACCCGAACCCGAACCCGAACCCGAACCCGAACCCGAACCCGAACCCGAACCCGAACCCGAACCCGAACCCGAACCCGAACCCGAACCCGAACCCGAACCCGAACCCGAACCCGAACCCGAACCCGAACCCGAACCCGAACCCGAACCCGAACCCGAACCCGAACCCGAACCCGAACCCGAACCCGAACCCGAACCCGAACCCGAACCCGAACCCGAACCCGAACCCGAACCCGAACCCGAACCCGAACCCGAACCCGAACCCGAACCCGAACCCGAACCCGAACCCGAACCCGAACCCGAACCCGAACCCGAACCCGAACCCGAACCCGAACCCGAACCCGAACCCGAACCCGAACCCGAACCCGAACCCGAACCCGAACCCGAACCCGAACCCGAACCCGAACCCGAACCCGAACCCGAACCCGAACCCGAACCCGAACCCGAACCCGAACCCGAACCCGAACCCGAACCCGAACCCGAACCCGAACCCGAACCCGAACCCGAACCCGAACCCGAACCCGAACCCGAACCCGAACCCGAACCCGAACCCGAACCCGAACCCGAACCCGAACCCGAACCCGAACCCGAACCCGAACCCGAACCCGAACCCGAACCCGAACCCGAACCCGAACCCGAACCCGAACCCGAACCCGAACCCGAACCCGAACCCGAACCCGAACCCGAACCCGAACCCGAACCCGAACCCGAACCCGAACCCGAACCCGAACCCGAACCCGAACCCGAACCCGAACCCGAACCCGAACCCGAACCCGAACCCGAACCCGAACCCGAACCCGAACCCGAACCCGAACCCGAACCCGAACCCGAACCCGAACCCGAACCCGAACCCGAACCCGAACCCGAACCCGAACCCGAACCCGAACCCGAACCCGAACCCGAACCCGAACCCGAACCCGAACCCGAACCCGAACCCGAACCCGAACCCGAACCCGAACCCGAACCCGAACCCGAACCCGAACCCGAACCCGAACCCGAACCCGAACCCGAACCCGAACCCGAACCCGAACCCGAACCCGAACCCGAACCCGAACCCGAACCCGAACCCGAACCCGAACCCGAACCCGAACCCGAACCCGAACCCGAACCCGAACCCGAACCCGAACCCGAACCCGAACCCGAACCCGAACCCGAACCCGAACCCGAACCCGAACCCGAACCCGAACCCGAACCCGAACCCGAACCCGAACCCGAACCCGAACCCGAACCCGAACCCGAACCCGAACCCGAACCCGAACCCGAACCCGAACCCGAACCCGAACCCGAACCCGAACCCGAACCCGAACCCGAACCCGAACCCGAACCCGAACCCGAACCCGAACCCGAACCCGAACCCGAACCCGAACCCGAACCCGAACCCGAACCCGAACCCGAACCCGAACCCGAACCCGAACCCGAACCCGAACCCGAACCCGAACCCGAACCCGAACCCGAACCCGAACCCGAACCCGAACCCGAACCCGAACCCGAACCCGAACCCGAACCCGAACCCGAACCCGAACCCGAACCCGAACCCGAACCCGAACCCGAACCCGAACCCGAACCCGAACCCGAACCCGAACCCGAACCCGAACCCGAACCCGAACCCGAACCCGAACCCGAACCCGAACCCGAACCCGAACCCGAACCCGAACCCGAACCCGAACCCGAACCCGAACCCGAACCCGAACCCGAACCCGAACCCGAACCCGAACCCGAACCCGAACCCGAACCCGAACCCGAACCCGAACCCGAACCCGAACCCGAACCCGAACCCGAACCCGAACCCGAACCCGAACCCGAACCCGAACCCGAACCCGAACCCGAACCCGAACCCGAACCCGAACCCGAACCCGAACCCGAACCCGAACCCGAACCCGAACCCGAACCCGAACCCGAACCCGAACCCGAACCCGAACCCGAACCCGAACCCGAACCCGAACCCGAACCCGAACCCGAACCCGAACCCGAACCCGAACCCGAACCCGAACCCGAACCCGAACCCGAACCCGAACCCGAACCCGAACCCGAACCCGAACCCGAACCCGAACCCGAACCCGAACCCGAACCCGAACCCGAACCCGAACCCGAACCCGAACCCGAACCCGAACCCGAACCCGAACCCGAACCCGAACCCGAACCCGAACCCGAACCCGAACCCGAACCCGAACCCGAACCCGAACCCGAACCCGAACCCGAACCCGAACCCGAACCCGAACCCGAACCCGAACCCGAACCCGAACCCGAACCCGAACCCGAACCCGAACCCGAACCCGAACCCGAACCCGAACCCGAACCCGAACCCGAACCCGAACCCGAACCCGAACCCGAACCCGAACCCGAACCCGAACCCGAACCCGAACCCGAACCCGAACCCGAACCCGAACCCGAACCCGAACCCGAACCCGAACCCGAACCCGAACCCGAACCCGAACCCGAACCCGAACCCGAACCCGAACCCGAACCCGAACCCGAACCCGAACCCGAACCCGAACCCGAACCCGAACCCGAACCCGAACCCGAACCCGAACCCGAACCCGAACCCGAACCCGAACCCGAACCCGAACCCGAACCCGAACCCGAACCCGAACCCGAACCCGAACCCGAACCCGAACCCGAACCCGAACCCGAACCCGAACCCGAACCCGAACCCGAACCCGAACCCGAACCCGAACCCGAACCCGAACCCGAACCCGAACCCGAACCCGAACCCGAACCCGAACCCGAACCCGAACCCGAACCCGAACCCGAACCCGAACCCGAACCCGAACCCGAACCCGAACCCGAACCCGAACCCGAACCCGAACCCGAACCCGAACCCGAACCCGAACCCGAACCCGAACCCGAACCCGAACCCGAACCCGAACCCGAACCCGAACCCGAACCCGAACCCGAACCCGAACCCGAACCCGAACCCGAACCCGAACCCGAACCCGAACCCGAACCCGAACCCGAACCCGAACCCGAACCCGAACCCGAACCCGAACCCGAACCCGAACCCGAACCCGAACCCGAACCCGAACCCGAACCCGAACCCGAACCCGAACCCGAACCCGAACCCGAACCCGAACCCGAACCCGAACCCGAACCCGAACCCGAACCCGAACCCGAACCCGAACCCGAACCCGAACCCGAACCCGAACCCGAACCCGAACCCGAACCCGAACCCGAACCCGAACCCGAACCCGAACCCGAACCCGAACCCGAACCCGAACCCGAACCCGAACCCGAACCCGAACCCGAACCCGAACCCGAACCCGAACCCGAACCCGAACCCGAACCCGAACCCGAACCCGAACCCGAACCCGAACCCGAACCCGAACCCGAACCCGAACCCGAACCCGAACCCGAACCCGAACCCGAACCCGAACCCGAACCCGAACCCGAACCCGAACCCGAACCCGAACCCGAACCCGAACCCGAACCCGAACCCGAACCCGAACCCGAACCCGAACCCGAACCCGAACCCGAACCCGAACCCGAACCCGAACCCGAACCCGAACCCGAACCCGAACCCGAACCCGAACCCGAACCCGAACCCGAACCCGAACCCGAACCCGAACCCGAACCCGAACCCGAACCCGAACCCGAACCCGAACCCGAACCCGAACCCGAACCCGAACCCGAACCCGAACCCGAACCCGAACCCGAACCCGAACCCGAACCCGAACCCGAACCCGAACCCGAACCCGAACCCGAACCCGAACCCGAACCCGAACCCGAACCCGAACCCGAACCCGAACCCGAACCCGAACCCGAACCCGAACCCGAACCCGAACCCGAACCCGAACCCGAACCCGAACCCGAACCCGAACCCGAACCCGAACCCGAACCCGAACCCGAACCCGAACCCGAACCCGAACCCGAACCCGAACCCGAACCCGAACCCGAACCCGAACCCGAACCCGAACCCGAACCCGAACCCGAACCCGAACCCGAACCCGAACCCGAACCCGAACCCGAACCCGAACCCGAACCCGAACCCGAACCCGAACCCGAACCCGAACCCGAACCCGAACCCGAACCCGAACCCGAACCCGAACCCGAACCCGAACCCGAACCCGAACCCGAACCCGAACCCGAACCCGAACCCGAACCCGAACCCGAACCCGAACCCGAACCCGAACCCGAACCCGAACCCGAACCCGAACCCGAACCCGAACCCGAACCCGAACCCGAACCCGAACCCGAACCCGAACCCGAACCCGAACCCGAACCCGAACCCGAACCCGAACCCGAACCCGAACCCGAACCCGAACCCGAACCCGAACCCGAACCCGAACCCGAACCCGAACCCGAACCCGAACCCGAACCCGAACCCGAACCCGAACCCGAACCCGAACCCGAACCCGAACCCGAACCCGAACCCGAACCCGAACCCGAACCCGAACCCGAACCCGAACCCGAACCCGAACCCGAACCCGAACCCGAACCCGAACCCGAACCCGAACCCGAACCCGAACCCGAACCCGAACCCGAACCCGAACCCGAACCCGAACCCGAACCCGAACCCGAACCCGAACCCGAACCCGAACCCGAACCCGAACCCGAACCCGAACCCGAACCCGAACCCGAACCCGAACCCGAACCCGAACCCGAACCCGAACCCGAACCCGAACCCGAACCCGAACCCGAACCCGAACCCGAACCCGAACCCGAACCCGAACCCGAACCCGAACCCGAACCCGAACCCGAACCCGAACCCGAACCCGAACCCGAACCCGAACCCGAACCCGAACCCGAACCCGAACCCGAACCCGAACCCGAACCCGAACCCGAACCCGAACCCGAACCCGAACCCGAACCCGAACCCGAACCCGAACCCGAACCCGAACCCGAACCCGAACCCGAACCCGAACCCGAACCCGAACCCGAACCCGAACCCGAACCCGAACCCGAACCCGAACCCGAACCCGAACCCGAACCCGAACCCGAACCCGAACCCGAACCCGAACCCGAACCCGAACCCGAACCCGAACCCGAACCCGAACCCGAACCCGAACCCGAACCCGAACCCGAACCCGAACCCGAACCCGAACCCGAACCCGAACCCGAACCCGAACCCGAACCCGAACCCGAACCCGAACCCGAACCCGAACCCGAACCCGAACCCGAACCCGAACCCGAACCCGAACCCGAACCCGAACCCGAACCCGAACCCGAACCCGAACCCGAACCCGAACCCGAACCCGAACCCGAACCCGAACCCGAACCCGAACCCGAACCCGAACCCGAACCCGAACCCGAACCCGAACCCGAACCCGAACCCGAACCCGAACCCGAACCCGAACCCGAACCCGAACCCGAACCCGAACCCGAACCCGAACCCGAACCCGAACCCGAACCCGAACCCGAACCCGAACCCGAACCCGAACCCGAACCCGAACCCGAACCCGAACCCGAACCCGAACCCGAACCCGAACCCGAACCCGAACCCGAACCCGAACCCGAACCCGAACCCGAACCCGAACCCGAACCCGAACCCGAACCCGAACCCGAACCCGAACCCGAACCCGAACCCGAACCCGAACCCGAACCCGAACCCGAACCCGAACCCGAACCCGAACCCGAACCCGAACCCGAACCCGAACCCGAACCCGAACCCGAACCCGAACCCGAACCCGAACCCGAACCCGAACCCGAACCCGAACCCGAACCCGAACCCGAACCCGAACCCGAACCCGAACCCGAACCCGAACCCGAACCCGAACCCGAACCCGAACCCGAACCCGAACCCGAACCCGAACCCGAACCCGAACCCGAACCCGAACCCGAACCCGAACCCGAACCCGAACCCGAACCCGAACCCGAACCCGAACCCGAACCCGAACCCGAACCCGAACCCGAACCCGAACCCGAACCCGAACCCGAACCCGAACCCGAACCCGAACCCGAACCCGAACCCGAACCCGAACCCGAACCCGAACCCGAACCCGAACCCGAACCCGAACCCGAACCCGAACCCGAACCCGAACCCGAACCCGAACCCGAACCCGAACCCGAACCCGAACCCGAACCCGAACCCGAACCCGAACCCGAACCCGAACCCGAACCCGAACCCGAACCCGAACCCGAACCCGAACCCGAACCCGAACCCGAACCCGAACCCGAACCCGAACCCGAACCCGAACCCGAACCCGAACCCGAACCCGAACCCGAACCCGAACCCGAACCCGAACCCGAACCCGAACCCGAACCCGAACCCGAACCCGAACCCGAACCCGAACCCGAACCCGAACCCGAACCCGAACCCGAACCCGAACCCGAACCCGAACCCGAACCCGAACCCGAACCCGAACCCGAACCCGAACCCGAACCCGAACCCGAACCCGAACCCGAACCCGAACCCGAACCCGAACCCGAACCCGAACCCGAACCCGAACCCGAACCCGAACCCGAACCCGAACCCGAACCCGAACCCGAACCCGAACCCGAACCCGAACCCGAACCCGAACCCGAACCCGAACCCGAACCCGAACCCGAACCCGAACCCGAACCCGAACCCGAACCCGAACCCGAACCCGAACCCGAACCCGAACCCGAACCCGAACCCGAACCCGAACCCGAACCCGAACCCGAACCCGAACCCGAACCCGAACCCGAACCCGAACCCGAACCCGAACCCGAACCCGAACCCGAACCCGAACCCGAACCCGAACCCGAACCCGAACCCGAACCCGAACCCGAACCCGAACCCGAACCCGAACCCGAACCCGAACCCGAACCCGAACCCGAACCCGAACCCGAACCCGAACCCGAACCCGAACCCGAACCCGAACCCGAACCCGAACCCGAACCCGAACCCGAACCCGAACCCGAACCCGAACCCGAACCCGAACCCGAACCCGAACCCGAACCCGAACCCGAACCCGAACCCGAACCCGAACCCGAACCCGAACCCGAACCCGAACCCGAACCCGAACCCGAACCCGAACCCGAACCCGAACCCGAACCCGAACCCGAACCCGAACCCGAACCCGAACCCGAACCCGAACCCGAACCCGAACCCGAACCCGAACCCGAACCCGAACCCGAACCCGAACCCGAACCCGAACCCGAACCCGAACCCGAACCCGAACCCGAACCCGAACCCGAACCCGAACCCGAACCCGAACCCGAACCCGAACCCGAACCCGAACCCGAACCCGAACCCGAACCCGAACCCGAACCCGAACCCGAACCCGAACCCGAACCCGAACCCGAACCCGAACCCGAACCCGAACCCGAACCCGAACCCGAACCCGAACCCGAACCCGAACCCGAACCCGAACCCGAACCCGAACCCGAACCCGAACCCGAACCCGAACCCGAACCCGAACCCGAACCCGAACCCGAACCCGAACCCGAACCCGAACCCGAACCCGAACCCGAACCCGAACCCGAACCCGAACCCGAACCCGAACCCGAACCCGAACCCGAACCCGAACCCGAACCCGAACCCGAACCCGAACCCGAACCCGAACCCGAACCCGAACCCGAACCCGAACCCGAACCCGAACCCGAACCCGAACCCGAACCCGAACCCGAACCCGAACCCGAACCCGAACCCGAACCCGAACCCGAACCCGAACCCGAACCCGAACCCGAACCCGAACCCGAACCCGAACCCGAACCCGAACCCGAACCCGAACCCGAACCCGAACCCGAACCCGAACCCGAACCCGAACCCGAACCCGAACCCGAACCCGAACCCGAACCCGAACCCGAACCCGAACCCGAACCCGAACCCGAACCCGAACCCGAACCCGAACCCGAACCCGAACCCGAACCCGAACCCGAACCCGAACCCGAACCCGAACCCGAACCCGAACCCGAACCCGAACCCGAACCCGAACCCGAACCCGAACCCGAACCCGAACCCGAACCCGAACCCGAACCCGAACCCGAACCCGAACCCGAACCCGAACCCGAACCCGAACCCGAACCCGAACCCGAACCCGAACCCGAACCCGAACCCGAACCCGAACCCGAACCCGAACCCGAACCCGAACCCGAACCCGAACCCGAACCCGAACCCGAACCCGAACCCGAACCCGAACCCGAACCCGAACCCGAACCCGAACCCGAACCCGAACCCGAACCCGAACCCGAACCCGAACCCGAACCCGAACCCGAACCCGAACCCGAACCCGAACCCGAACCCGAACCCGAACCCGAACCCGAACCCGAACCCGAACCCGAACCCGAACCCGAACCCGAACCCGAACCCGAACCCGAACCCGAACCCGAACCCGAACCCGAACCCGAACCCGAACCCGAACCCGAACCCGAACCCGAACCCGAACCCGAACCCGAACCCGAACCCGAACCCGAACCCGAACCCGAACCCGAACCCGAACCCGAACCCGAACCCGAACCCGAACCCGAACCCGAACCCGAACCCGAACCCGAACCCGAACCCGAACCCGAACCCGAACCCGAACCCGAACCCGAACCCGAACCCGAACCCGAACCCGAACCCGAACCCGAACCCGAACCCGAACCCGAACCCGAACCCGAACCCGAACCCGAACCCGAACCCGAACCCGAACCCGAACCCGAACCCGAACCCGAACCCGAACCCGAACCCGAACCCGAACCCGAACCCGAACCCGAACCCGAACCCGAACCCGAACCCGAACCCGAACCCGAACCCGAACCCGAACCCGAACCCGAACCCGAACCCGAACCCGAACCCGAACCCGAACCCGAACCCGAACCCGAACCCGAACCCGAACCCGAACCCGAACCCGAACCCGAACCCGAACCCGAACCCGAACCCGAACCCGAACCCGAACCCGAACCCGAACCCGAACCCGAACCCGAACCCGAACCCGAACCCGAACCCGAACCCGAACCCGAACCCGAACCCGAACCCGAACCCGAACCCGAACCCGAACCCGAACCCGAACCCGAACCCGAACCCGAACCCGAACCCGAACCCGAACCCGAACCCGAACCCGAACCCGAACCCGAACCCGAACCCGAACCCGAACCCGAACCCGAACCCGAACCCGAACCCGAACCCGAACCCGAACCCGAACCCGAACCCGAACCCGAACCCGAACCCGAACCCGAACCCGAACCCGAACCCGAACCCGAACCCGAACCCGAACCCGAACCCGAACCCGAACCCGAACCCGAACCCGAACCCGAACCCGAACCCGAACCCGAACCCGAACCCGAACCCGAACCCGAACCCGAACCCGAACCCGAACCCGAACCCGAACCCGAACCCGAACCCGAACCCGAACCCGAACCCGAACCCGAACCCGAACCCGAACCCGAACCCGAACCCGAACCCGAACCCGAACCCGAACCCGAACCCGAACCCGAACCCGAACCCGAACCCGAACCCGAACCCGAACCCGAACCCGAACCCGAACCCGAACCCGAACCCGAACCCGAACCCGAACCCGAACCCGAACCCGAACCCGAACCCGAACCCGAACCCGAACCCGAACCCGAACCCGAACCCGAACCCGAACCCGAACCCGAACCCGAACCCGAACCCGAACCCGAACCCGAACCCGAACCCGAACCCGAACCCGAACCCGAACCCGAACCCGAACCCGAACCCGAACCCGAACCCGAACCCGAACCCGAACCCGAACCCGAACCCGAACCCGAACCCGAACCCGAACCCGAACCCGAACCCGAACCCGAACCCGAACCCGAACCCGAACCCGAACCCGAACCCGAACCCGAACCCGAACCCGAACCCGAACCCGAACCCGAACCCGAACCCGAACCCGAACCCGAACCCGAACCCGAACCCGAACCCGAACCCGAACCCGAACCCGAACCCGAACCCGAACCCGAACCCGAACCCGAACCCGAACCCGAACCCGAACCCGAACCCGAACCCGAACCCGAACCCGAACCCGAACCCGAACCCGAACCCGAACCCGAACCCGAACCCGAACCCGAACCCGAACCCGAACCCGAACCCGAACCCGAACCCGAACCCGAACCCGAACCCGAACCCGAACCCGAACCCGAACCCGAACCCGAACCCGAACCCGAACCCGAACCCGAACCCGAACCCGAACCCGAACCCGAACCCGAACCCGAACCCGAACCCGAACCCGAACCCGAACCCGAACCCGAACCCGAACCCGAACCCGAACCCGAACCCGAACCCGAACCCGAACCCGAACCCGAACCCGAACCCGAACCCGAACCCGAACCCGAACCCGAACCCGAACCCGAACCCGAACCCGAACCCGAACCCGAACCCGAACCCGAACCCGAACCCGAACCCGAACCCGAACCCGAACCCGAACCCGAACCCGAACCCGAACCCGAACCCGAACCCGAACCCGAACCCGAACCCGAACCCGAACCCGAACCCGAACCCGAACCCGAACCCGAACCCGAACCCGAACCCGAACCCGAACCCGAACCCGAACCCGAACCCGAACCCGAACCCGAACCCGAACCCGAACCCGAACCCGAACCCGAACCCGAACCCGAACCCGAACCCGAACCCGAACCCGAACCCGAACCCGAACCCGAACCCGAACCCGAACCCGAACCCGAACCCGAACCCGAACCCGAACCCGAACCCGAACCCGAACCCGAACCCGAACCCGAACCCGAACCCGAACCCGAACCCGAACCCGAACCCGAACCCGAACCCGAACCCGAACCCGAACCCGAACCCGAACCCGAACCCGAACCCGAACCCGAACCCGAACCCGAACCCGAACCCGAACCCGAACCCGAACCCGAACCCGAACCCGAACCCGAACCCGAACCCGAACCCGAACCCGAACCCGAACCCGAACCCGAACCCGAACCCGAACCCGAACCCGAACCCGAACCCGAACCCGAACCCGAACCCGAACCCGAACCCGAACCCGAACCCGAACCCGAACCCGAACCCGAACCCGAACCCGAACCCGAACCCGAACCCGAACCCGAACCCGAACCCGAACCCGAACCCGAACCCGAACCCGAACCCGAACCCGAACCCGAACCCGAACCCGAACCCGAACCCGAACCCGAACCCGAACCCGAACCCGAACCCGAACCCGAACCCGAACCCGAACCCGAACCCGAACCCGAACCCGAACCCGAACCCGAACCCGAACCCGAACCCGAACCCGAACCCGAACCCGAACCCGAACCCGAACCCGAACCCGAACCCGAACCCGAACCCGAACCCGAACCCGAACCCGAACCCGAACCCGAACCCGAACCCGAACCCGAACCCGAACCCGAACCCGAACCCGAACCCGAACCCGAACCCGAACCCGAACCCGAACCCGAACCCGAACCCGAACCCGAACCCGAACCCGAACCCGAACCCGAACCCGAACCCGAACCCGAACCCGAACCCGAACCCGAACCCGAACCCGAACCCGAACCCGAACCCGAACCCGAACCCGAACCCGAACCCGAACCCGAACCCGAACCCGAACCCGAACCCGAACCCGAACCCGAACCCGAACCCGAACCCGAACCCGAACCCGAACCCGAACCCGAACCCGAACCCGAACCCGAACCCGAACCCGAACCCGAACCCGAACCCGAACCCGAACCCGAACCCGAACCCGAACCCGAACCCGAACCCGAACCCGAACCCGAACCCGAACCCGAACCCGAACCCGAACCCGAACCCGAACCCGAACCCGAACCCGAACCCGAACCCGAACCCGAACCCGAACCCGAACCCGAACCCGAACCCGAACCCGAACCCGAACCCGAACCCGAACCCGAACCCGAACCCGAACCCGAACCCGAACCCGAACCCGAACCCGAACCCGAACCCGAACCCGAACCCGAACCCGAACCCGAACCCGAACCCGAACCCGAACCCGAACCCGAACCCGAACCCGAACCCGAACCCGAACCCGAACCCGAACCCGAACCCGAACCCGAACCCGAACCCGAACCCGAACCCGAACCCGAACCCGAACCCGAACCCGAACCCGAACCCGAACCCGAACCCGAACCCGAACCCGAACCCGAACCCGAACCCGAACCCGAACCCGAACCCGAACCCGAACCCGAACCCGAACCCGAACCCGAACCCGAACCCGAACCCGAACCCGAACCCGAACCCGAACCCGAACCCGAACCCGAACCCGAACCCGAACCCGAACCCGAACCCGAACCCGAACCCGAACCCGAACCCGAACCCGAACCCGAACCCGAACCCGAACCCGAACCCACCCGAACCCGAACCCGAACCCGAACCCGAACCCGAACCCGAACCCGAACCCGAACCCGAACCCGAACCCGAACCCGAACCCGAACCCGAACCCGAACCCGAACCCGAACCCGAACCCGAACCCGAACCCGAACCCGAACCCGAACCCGAACCCGAACCCGAACCCGAACCCGAACCCGAACCCGAACCCGAACCCGAACCCGAACCCGAACCCGAACCCGAACCCGAACCCGAACCCGAACCCGAACCCGAACCCGAACCCGAACCCGAACCCGAACCCGAACCCGAACCCGAACCCGAACCCGAACCCGAACCCGAACCCGAACCCGAACCCGAACCCGAACCCGAACCCGAACCCGAACCCGAACCCGAACCCGAACCCGAACCCGAACCCGAACCCGAACCCGAACCCGAACCCGAACCCGAACCCGAACCCGAACCCGAACCCGAACCCGAACCCGAACCCGAACCCGAACCCGAACCCGAACCCGAACCCGAACCCGAACCCGAACCCGAACCCGAACCCGAACCCGAACCCGAACCCGAACCCGAACCCGAACCCGAACCCGAACCCGAACCCGAACCCGAACCCGAACCCGAACCCGAACCCGAACCCGAACCCGAACCCGAACCCGAACCCGAACCCGAACCCGAACCCGAACCCGAACCCGAACCCGAACCCGAACCCGAACCCGAACCCGAACCCGAACCCGAACCCGAACCCGAACCCGAACCCGAACCCGAACCCGAACCCGAACCCGAACCCGAACCCGAACCCGAACCCGAACCCGAACCCGAACCCGAACCCGAACCCGAACCCGAACCCGAACCCGAACCCGAACCCGAACCCGAACCCGAACCCGAACCCGAACCCGAACCCGAACCCGAACCCGAACCCGAACCCGAACCCGAACCCGAACCCGAACCCGAACCCGAACCCGAACCCGAACCCGAACCCGAACCCGAACCCGAACCCGAACCCGAACCCGAACCCGAACCCGAACCCGAACCCGAACCCGAACCCGAACCCGAACCCGAACCCGAACCCGAACCCGAACCCGAACCCGAACCCGAACCCGAACCCGAACCCGAACCCGAACCCGAACCCGAACCCGAACCCGAACCCGAACCCGAACCCGAACCCGAACCCGAACCCGAACCCGAACCCGAACCCGAACCCGAACCCGAACCCGAACCCGAACCCGAACCCGAACCCGAACCCGAACCCGAACCCGAACCCGAACCCGAACCCGAACCCGAACCCGAACCCGAACCCGAACCCGAACCCGAACCCGAACCCGAACCCGAACCCGAACCCGAACCCGAACCCGAACCCGAACCCGAACCCGAACCCGAACCCGAACCCGAACCCGAACCCGAACCCGAACCCGAACCCGAACCCGAACCCGAACCCGAACCCGAACCCGAACCCGAACCCGAACCCGAACCCGAACCCGAACCCGAACCCGAACCCGAACCCGAACCCGAACCCGAACCCGAACCCGAACCCGAACCCGAACCCGAACCCGAACCCGAACCCGAACCCGAACCCGAACCCGAACCCGAACCCGAACCCGAACCCGAACCCGAACCCGAACCCGAACCCGAACCCGAACCCGAACCCGAACCCGAACCCGAACCCGAACCCGAACCCGAACCCGAACCCGAACCCGAACCCGAACCCGAACCCGAACCCGAACCCGAACCCGAACCCGAACCCGAACCCGAACCCGAACCCGAACCCGAACCCGAACCCGAACCCGAACCCGAACCCGAACCCGAACCCGAACCCGAACCCGAACCCGAACCCGAACCCGAACCCGAACCCGAACCCGAACCCGAACCCGAACCCGAACCCGAACCCGAACCCGAACCCGAACCCGAACCCGAACCCGAACCCGAACCCGAACCCGAACCCGAACCCGAACCCGAACCCGAACCCGAACCCGAACCCGAACCCGAACCCGAACCCGAACCCGAACCCGAACCCGAACCCGAACCCGAACCCGAACCCGAACCCGAACCCGAACCCGAACCCGAACCCGAACCCGAACCCGAACCCGAACCCGAACCCGAACCCGAACCCGAACCCGAACCCGAACCCGAACCCGAACCCGAACCCGAACCCGAACCCGAACCCGAACCCGAACCCGAACCCGAACCCGAACCCGAACCCGAACCCGAACCCGAACCCGAACCCGAACCCGAACCCGAACCCGAACCCGAACCCGAACCCGAACCCGAACCCGAACCCGAACCCGAACCCGAACCCGAACCCGAACCCGAACCCGAACCCGAACCCGAACCCGAACCCGAACCCGAACCCGAACCCGAACCCGAACCCGAACCCGAACCCGAACCCGAACCCGAACCCGAACCCGAACCCGAACCCGAACCCGAACCCGAACCCGAACCCGAACCCGAACCCGAACCCGAACCCGAACCCGAACCCGAACCCGAACCCGAACCCGAACCCGAACCCGAACCCGAACCCGAACCCGAACCCGAACCCGAACCCGAACCCGAACCCGAACCCGAACCCGAACCCGAACCCGAACCCGAACCCGAACCCGAACCCGAACCCGAACCCGAACCCGAACCCGAACCCGAACCCGAACCCGAACCCGAACCCGAACCCGAACCCGAACCCGAACCCGAACCCGAACCCGAACCCGAACCCGAACCCGAACCCGAACCCGAACCCGAACCCGAACCCGAACCCGAACCCGAACCCGAACCCGAACCCGAACCCGAACCCGAACCCGAACCCGAACCCGAACCCGAACCCGAACCCGAACCCGAACCCGAACCCGAACCCGAACCCGAACCCGAACCCGAACCCGAACCCGAACCCGAACCCGAACCCGAACCCGAACCCGAACCCGAACCCGAACCCGAACCCGAACCCGAACCCGAACCCGAACCCGAACCCGAACCCGAACCCGAACCCGAACCCGAACCCGAACCCGAACCCGAACCCGAACCCGAACCCGAACCCGAACCCGAACCCGAACCCGAACCCGAACCCGAACCCGAACCCGAACCCGAACCCGAACCCGAACCCGAACCCGAACCCGAACCCGAACCCGAACCCGAACCCGAACCCGAACCCGAACCCGAACCCGAACCCGAACCCGAACCCGAACCCGAACCCGAACCCGAACCCGAACCCGAACCCGAACCCGAACCCGAACCCGAACCCGAACCCGAACCCGAACCCGAACCCGAACCCGAACCCGAACCCGAACCCGAACCCGAACCCGAACCCGAACCCGAACCCGAACCCGAACCCGAACCCGAACCCGAACCCGAACCCGAACCCGAACCCGAACCCGAACCCGAACCCGAACCCGAACCCGAACCCGAACCCGAACCCGAACCCGAACCCGAACCCGAACCCGAACCCGAACCCGAACCCGAACCCGAACCCGAACCCGAACCCGAACCCGAACCCGAACCCGAACCCGAACCCGAACCCGAACCCGAACCCGAACCCGAACCCGAACCCGAACCCGAACCCGAACCCGAACCCGAACCCGAACCCGAACCCGAACCCGAACCCGAACCCGAACCCGAACCCGAACCCGAACCCGAACCCGAACCCGAACCCGAACCCGAACCCGAACCCGAACCCGAACCCGAACCCGAACCCGAACCCGAACCCGAACCCGAACCCGAACCCGAACCCGAACCCGAACCCGAACCCGAACCCGAACCCGAACCCGAACCCGAACCCGAACCCGAACCCGAACCCGAACCCGAACCCGAACCCGAACCCGAACCCGAACCCGAACCCGAACCCGAACCCGAACCCGAACCCGAACCCGAACCCGAACCCGAACCCGAACCCGAACCCGAACCCGAACCCGAACCCGAACCCGAACCCGAACCCGAACCCGAACCCGAACCCGAACCCGAACCCGAACCCGAACCCGAACCCGAACCCGAACCCGAACCCGAACCCGAACCCGAACCCGAACCCGAACCCGAACCCGAACCCGAACCCGAACCCGAACCCGAACCCGAACCCGAACCCGAACCCGAACCCGAACCCGAACCCGAACCCGAACCCGAACCCGAACCCGAACCCGAACCCGAACCCGAACCCGAACCCGAACCCGAACCCGAACCCGAACCCGAACCCGAACCCGAACCCGAACCCGAACCCGAACCCGAACCCGAACCCGAACCCGAACCCGAACCCGAACCCGAACCCGAACCCGAACCCGAACCCGAACCCGAACCCGAACCCGAACCCGAACCCGAACCCGAACCCGAACCCGAACCCGAACCCGAACCCGAACCCGAACCCGAACCCGAACCCGAACCCGAACCCGAACCCGAACCCGAACCCGAACCCGAACCCGAACCCGAACCCGAACCCGAACCCGAACCCGAACCCGAACCCGAACCCGAACCCGAACCCGAACCCGAACCCGAACCCGAACCCGAACCCGAACCCGAACCCGAACCCGAACCCGAACCCGAACCCGAACCCGAACCCGAACCCGAACCCGAACCCGAACCCGAACCCGAACCCGAACCCGAACCCGAACCCGAACCCGAACCCGAACCCGAACCCGAACCCGAACCCGAACCCGAACCCGAACCCGAACCCGAACCCGAACCCGAACCCGAACCCGAACCCGAACCCGAACCCGAACCCGAACCCGAACCCGAACCCGAACCCGAACCCGAACCCGAACCCGAACCCGAACCCGAACCCGAACCCGAACCCGAACCCGAACCCGAACCCGAACCCGAACCCGAACCCGAACCCGAACCCGAACCCGAACCCGAACCCGAACCCGAACCCGAACCCGAACCCGAACCCGAACCCGAACCCGAACCCGAACCCGAACCCGAACCCGAACCCGAACCCGAACCCGAACCCGAACCCGAACCCGAACCCGAACCCGAACCCGAACCCGAACCCGAACCCGAACCCGAACCCGAACCCGAACCCGAACCCGAACCCGAACCCGAACCCGAACCCGAACCCGAACCCGAACCCGAACCCGAACCCGAACCCGAACCCGAACCCGAACCCGAACCCGAACCCGAACCCGAACCCGAACCCGAACCCGAACCCGAACCCGAACCCGAACCCGAACCCGAACCCGAACCCGAACCCGAACCCGAACCCGAACCCGAACCCGAACCCGAACCCGAACCCGAACCCGAACCCGAACCCGAACCCGAACCCGAACCCGAACCCGAACCCGAACCCGAACCCGAACCCGAACCCGAACCCGAACCCGAACCCGAACCCGAACCCGAACCCGAACCCGAACCCGAACCCGAACCCGAACCCGAACCCGAACCCGAACCCGAACCCGAACCCGAACCCGAACCCGAACCCGAACCCGAACCCGAACCCGAACCCGAACCCGAACCCGAACCCGAACCCGAACCCGAACCCGAACCCGAACCCGAACCCGAACCCGAACCCGAACCCGAACCCGAACCCGAACCCGAACCCGAACCCGAACCCGAACCCGAACCCGAACCCGAACCCGAACCCGAACCCGAACCCGAACCCGAACCCGAACCCGAACCCGAACCCGAACCCGAACCCGAACCCGAACCCGAACCCGAACCCGAACCCGAACCCGAACCCGAACCCGAACCCGAACCCGAACCCGAACCCGAACCCGAACCCGAACCCGAACCCGAACCCGAACCCGAACCCGAACCCGAACCCGAACCCGAACCCGAACCCGAACCCGAACCCGAACCCGAACCCGAACCCGAACCCGAACCCGAACCCGAACCCGAACCCGAACCCGAACCCGAACCCGAACCCGAACCCGAACCCGAACCCGAACCCGAACCCGAACCCGAACCCGAACCCGAACCCGAACCCGAACCCGAACCCGAACCCGAACCCGAACCCGAACCCGAACCCGAACCCGAACCCGAACCCGAACCCGAACCCGAACCCGAACCCGAACCCGAACCCGAACCCGAACCCGAACCCGAACCCGAACCCGAACCCGAACCCGAACCCGAACCCGAACCCGAACCCGAACCCGAACCCGAACCCGAACCCGAACCCGAACCCGAACCCGAACCCGAACCCGAACCCGAACCCGAACCCGAACCCGAACCCGAACCCGAACCCGAACCCGAACCCGAACCCGAACCCGAACCCGAACCCGAACCCGAACCCGAACCCGAACCCGAACCCGAACCCGAACCCGAACCCGAACCCGAACCCGAACCCGAACCCGAACCCGAACCCGAACCCGAACCCGAACCCGAACCCGAACCCGAACCCGAACCCGAACCCGAACCCGAACCCGAACCCGAACCCGAACCCGAACCCGAACCCGAACCCGAACCCGAACCCGAACCCGAACCCGAACCCGAACCCGAACCCGAACCCGAACCCGAACCCGAACCCGAACCCGAACCCGAACCCGAACCCGAACCCGAACCCGAACCCGAACCCGAACCCGAACCCGAACCCGAACCCGAACCCGAACCCGAACCCGAACCCGAACCCGAACCCGAACCCGAACCCGAACCCGAACCCGAACCCGAACCCGAACCCGAACCCGAACCCGAACCCGAACCCGAACCCGAACCCGAACCCGAACCCGAACCCGAACCCGAACCCGAACCCGAACCCGAACCCGAACCCGAACCCGAACCCGAACCCGAACCCGAACCCGAACCCGAACCCGAACCCGAACCCGAACCCGAACCCGAACCCGAACCCGAACCCGAACCCGAACCCGAACCCGAACCCGAACCCGAACCCGAACCCGAACCCGAACCCGAACCCGAACCCGAACCCGAACCCGAACCCGAACCCGAACCCGAACCCGAACCCGAACCCGAACCCGAACCCGAACCCGAACCCGAACCCGAACCCGAACCCGAACCCGAACCCGAACCCGAACCCGAACCCGAACCCGAACCCGAACCCGAACCCGAACCCGAACCCGAACCCGAACCCGAACCCGAACCCGAACCCGAACCCGAACCCGAACCCGAACCCGAACCCGAACCCGAACCCGAACCCGAACCCGAACCCGAACCCGAACCCGAACCCGAACCCGAACCCGAACCCGAACCCGAACCCGAACCCGAACCCGAACCCGAACCCGAACCCGAACCCGAACCCGAACCCGAACCCGAACCCGAACCCGAACCCGAACCCGAACCCGAACCCGAACCCGAACCCGAACCCGAACCCGAACCCGAACCCGAACCCGAACCCGAACCCGAACCCGAACCCGAACCCGAACCCGAACCCGAACCCGAACCCGAACCCGAACCCGAACCCGAACCCGAACCCGAACCCGAACCCGAACCCGAACCCGAACCCGAACCCGAACCCGAACCCGAACCCGAACCCGAACCCGAACCCGAACCCGAACCCGAACCCGAACCCGAACCCGAACCCGAACCCGAACCCGAACCCGAACCCGAACCCGAACCCGAACCCGAACCCGAACCCGAACCCGAACCCGAACCCGAACCCGAACCCGAACCCGAACCCGAACCCGAACCCGAACCCGAACCCGAACCCGAACCCGAACCCGAACCCGAACCCGAACCCGAACCCGAACCCGAACCCGAACCCGAACCCGAACCCGAACCCGAACCCGAACCCGAACCCGAACCCGAACCCGAACCCGAACCCGAACCCGAACCCGAACCCGAACCCGAACCCGAACCCGAACCCGAACCCGAACCCGAACCCGAACCCGAACCCGAACCCGAACCCGAACCCGAACCCGAACCCGAACCCGAACCCGAACCCGAACCCGAACCCGAACCCGAACCCGAACCCGAACCCGAACCCGAACCCGAACCCGAACCCGAACCCGAACCCGAACCCGAACCCGAACCCGAACCCGAACCCGAACCCGAACCCGAACCCGAACCCGAACCCGAACCCGAACCCGAACCCGAACCCGAACCCGAACCCGAACCCGAACCCGAACCCGAACCCGAACCCGAACCCGAACCCGAACCCGAACCCGAACCCGAACCCGAACCCGAACCCGAACCCGAACCCGAACCCGAACCCGAACCCGAACCCGAACCCGAACCCGAACCCGAACCCGAACCCGAACCCGAACCCGAACCCGAACCCGAACCCGAACCCGAACCCGAACCCGAACCCGAACCCGAACCCGAACCCGAACCCGAACCCGAACCCGAACCCGAACCCGAACCCGAACCCGAACCCGAACCCGAACCCGAACCCGAACCCGAACCCGAACCCGAACCCGAACCCGAACCCGAACCCGAACCCGAACCCGAACCCGAACCCGAACCCGAACCCGAACCCGAACCCGAACCCGAACCCGAACCCGAACCCGAACCCGAACCCGAACCCGAACCCGAACCCGAACCCGAACCCGAACCCGAACCCGAACCCGAACCCGAACCCGAACCCGAACCCGAACCCGAACCCGAACCCGAACCCGAACCCGAACCCGAACCCGAACCCGAACCCGAACCCGAACCCGAACCCGAACCCGAACCCGAACCCGAACCCGAACCCGAACCCGAACCCGAACCCGAACCCGAACCCGAACCCGAACCCGAACCCGAACCCGAACCCGAACCCGAACCCGAACCCGAACCCGAACCCGAACCCGAACCCGAACCCGAACCCGAACCCGAACCCGAACCCGAACCCGAACCCGAACCCGAACCCGAACCCGAACCCGAACCCGAACCCGAACCCGAACCCGAACCCGAACCCGAACCCGAACCCGAACCCGAACCCGAACCCGAACCCGAACCCGAACCCGAACCCGAACCCGAACCCGAACCCGAACCCGAACCCGAACCCGAACCCGAACCCGAACCCGAACCCGAACCCGAACCCGAACCCGAACCCGAACCCGAACCCGAACCCGAACCCGAACCCGAACCCGAACCCGAACCCGAACCCGAACCCGAACCCGAACCCGAACCCGAACCCGAACCCGAACCCGAACCCGAACCCGAACCCGAACCCGAACCCGAACCCGAACCCGAACCCGAACCCGAACCCGAACCCGAACCCGAACCCGAACCCGAACCCGAACCCGAACCCGAACCCGAACCCGAACCCGAACCCGAACCCGAACCCGAACCCGAACCCGAACCCGAACCCGAACCCGAACCCGAACCCGAACCCGAACCCGAACCCGAACCCGAACCCGAACCCGAACCCGAACCCGAACCCGAACCCGAACCCGAACCCGAACCCGAACCCGAACCCGAACCCGAACCCGAACCCGAACCCGAACCCGAACCCGAACCCGAACCCGAACCCGAACCCGAACCCGAACCCGAACCCGAACCCGAACCCGAACCCGAACCCGAACCCGAACCCGAACCCGAACCCGAACCCGAACCCGAACCCGAACCCGAACCCGAACCCGAACCCGAACCCGAACCCGAACCCGAACCCGAACCCGAACCCGAACCCGAACCCGAACCCGAACCCGAACCCGAACCCGAACCCGAACCCGAACCCGAACCCGAACCCGAACCCGAACCCGAACCCGAACCCGAACCCGAACCCGAACCCGAACCCGAACCCGAACCCGAACCCGAACCCGAACCCGAACCCGAACCCGAACCCGAACCCGAACCCGAACCCGAACCCGAACCCGAACCCGAACCCGAACCCGAACCCGAACCCGAACCCGAACCCGAACCCGAACCCGAACCCGAACCCGAACCCGAACCCGAACCCGAACCCGAACCCGAACCCGAACCCGAACCCGAACCCGAACCCGAACCCGAACCCGAACCCGAACCCGAACCCGAACCCGAACCCGAACCCGAACCCGAACCCGAACCCGAACCCGAACCCGAACCCGAACCCGAACCCGAACCCGAACCCGAACCCGAACCCGAACCCGAACCCGAACCCGAACCCGAACCCGAACCCGAACCCGAACCCGAACCCGAACCCGAACCCGAACCCGAACCC
>NW_027210454.1:25000-40000 GCF_027789765.1 Dendropsophus ebraccatus | reverse complement strand
ACCCGAACCCGAACCCGAACCCGAACCCGAACCCGAACCCGAACCCGAACCCGAACCCGAACCCGAACCCGAACCCGAACCCGAACCCGAACCCGAACCCGAACCCGAACCCGAACCCGAACCCGAACCCGAACCCGAACCCGAACCCGAACCCGAACCCTAACCCGAACCCGAACCCGAACCCGAACCCTAACCCGAACCCGAACCCGAACCCGAACCCGAACCCGAACCCGAACCCGAACCCGAACCCGAACCCGAACCCGAACCCGAACCCGAACCCGAACCCGAACCCGAACCCGAACCCGAACCCGAACCCGAACCCGAACCCTAACCCGAACCCGAACCCGAACCCGAACCCGAACCCGAACCCGAACCCGAACCCGAACCCGAACCCGAACCCGAACCCGAACCCTAACCCGAACCCGAACCCGAACCCGAACCCGAACCCGAACCCGAACCCGAACCCGAACCCGAACCCGAACCCGAACCCGAACCCGAACCCGAACCCGAACCCGAACCCGAACCCGAACCCGAACCCGAACCCGAACCCGAACCCGAACCCGAACCCGAACCCGAACCCGAACCCGAACCCGAACCCGAACCCGAACCCGAACCCGAACCCGAACCCGAACCCGAACCCGAACCCGAACCCGAACCCGAACCCGAACCCGAACCCGAACCCGAACCCGAACCCGAACCCGAACCCGAACCCGAACCCGAACCCGAACCCGAACCCGAACCCGAACCCGAACCCGAACCCGAACCCGAACCCGAACCCGAACCCGAACCCGAACCCGAACCCGAACCCGAACCCGAACCCGAACCCGAACCCGAACCCGAACCCGAACCCGAACCCGAACCCGAACCCGAACCCGAACCCGAACCCGAACCCGAACCCGAACCCGAACCCGAACCCGAACCCGAACCCGAACCCGAACCCGAACCCGAACCCGAACCCGAACCCGAACCCGAACCCGAACCCGAACCCGAACCCGAACCCGAACCCGAACCCGAACCCGAACCCGAACCCGAACCCGAACCCGAACCCGAACCCGAACCCGAACCCGAACCCGAACCGAACCCGAACCCGAACCCGAACCCGAACCCGAACCCGAACCCGAACCCGAACCCTAACCCGAACCCGAACCCGAACCCGAACCCGAACCCGAACCCGAACCCGAACCCGAACCCGAACCCGAACCCGAACCCGAACCCGAACCCGAACCCGAACCCGAACCCGAACCCGAACCCGAACCCGAACCCGAACCCGAACCCGAACCCGAACCCGAACCCGAACCCGAACCCGAACCCGAACCCGAACCCGAACCCGAACCCTAACCCGAACCCGAACCCGAACCCGAACCCGAACCCGAACCCGAACCCGAACCCGAACCCGAACCCGAACCCGAACCCGAACCCGAACCCGAACCCGAACCCGAACCCGAACCCGAACCCGAACCCGAACCCGAACCCGAACCCGAACCCGAACCCGAACCCGAACCCGAACCCGAACCCGAACCCGAACCCGAACCCGAACCCGAACCCGAACCCGAACCCGAACCCGAACCCGAACCCGAACCCGAACCCGAACCCGAACCCGAACCCGAACCCGAACCCGAACCCGAACCCGAACCCGAACCCGAACCCGAACCCGAACCCGAACCCGAACCCGAACCCGAACCCGAACCCGAACCCGAACCCGAACCCGAACCCGAACCCGAACCCGAACCCGAACCCGAACCCGAACCCGAACCCGAACCCGAACCCGAACCCGAACCCGAACCCGAACCCGAACCCGAACCCGAACCCGAACCCGAACCCGAACCCGAACCCGAACCCGAACCCGAACCCGAACCCGAACCCGAACCCGAACCCGAACCCGAACCCGAACCCGAACCCGAACCCGAACCCGAACCCGAACCCGAACCCGAACCCGAACCCGAACCCGAACCCGAACCCGAACCCGAACCCGAACCCGAACCCGAACCCGAACCCGAACCCGAACCCGAACCCGAACCCGAACCCGAACCCGAACCCGAACCCGAACCCGAACCCGAACCCGAACCCGAACCCGAACCCGAACCCGAACCCGAACCCGAACCCGAACCCGAACCCGAACCCGAACCCGAACCCGAACCCGAACCCGAACCCGAACCCGAACCCGAACCCGAACCCGAACCCGAACCCGAACCCGAACCCGAACCCGAACCCGAACCCGAACCCGAACCCGAACCCGAACCCGAACCCGAACCCGAACCCGAACCCGAACCCGAACCCGAACCCGAACCCGAACCCGAACCCGAACCCGAACCCGAACCCGAACCCGAACCCGAACCCGAACCCGAACCCGAACCCGAACCCGAACCCGAACCCGAACCCGAACCCGAACCCGAACCCTAACCCGAACCCGAACCCGAACCCGAACCCGAACCCGAACCCGAACCCGAACCCGAACCCGAACCCTAACCCGAACCCGAACCCGAACCCGAACCCGAACCCGAACCCGAACCCGAACCCGAACCCGAACCCGAACCCGAACCCGAACCCGAACCCGAACCCGAACCCGAACCCGAACCCGAACCCGAACCCGAACCCGAACCCGAACCCGAACCCGAACCCGAACCCGAACCCGAACCCGAACCCGAACCCGAACCCGAACCCGAACCCGAACCCGAACCCGAACCCGAACCCGAACCCGAACCCGAACCCGAACCCGAACCCGAACCCGAACCCGAACCCGAACCCGAACCCGAACCCGAACCCGAACCCGAACCCGAACCCGAACCCGAACCCGAACCCGAACCCGAACCCGAACCCGAACCCGAACCCGAACCCGAACCCGAACCCGAACCCGAACCCGAACCCGAACCCGAACCCGAACCCGAACCCGAACCCGAACCCGAACCCGAACCCGAACCCGAACCCGAACCCGAACCCGAACCCGAACCCGAACCCGAACCCGAACCCGAACCCGAACCCGAACCCGAACCCGAACCCGAACCCGAACCCGAACCCGAACCCGAACCCGAACCCGAACCCGAACCCGAACCCGAACCCGAACCCGAACCCGAACCCGAACCCGAACCCGAACCCGAACCCGAACCCGAACCCGAACCCGAACCCGAACCCGAACCCGAACCCGAACCCGAACCCGAACCCGAACCCGAACCCGAACCCGAACCCGAACCCGAACCCGAACCCGAACCCGAACCCGAACCCGAACCCGAACCCGAACCCGAACCCGAACCCGAACCCGAACCCGAACCCGAACCCGAACCCGAACCCGAACCCGAACCCGAACCCGAACCCGAACCCGAACCCGAACCCGAACCCGAACCCGAACCCGAACCCGAACCCGAACCCGAACCCGAACCCGAACCCGAACCCGAACCCGAACCCGAACCCGAACCCGAACCCGAACCCGAACCCGAACCCGAACCCGAACCCGAACCCGAACCCGAACCCGAACCCGAACCCGAACCCGAACCCGAACCCGAACCCGAACCCGAACCCGAACCCGAACCCGAACCCGAACCCGAACCCGAACCCGAACCCGAACCCGAACCCGAACCCGAACCCGAACCCGAACCCGAACCCGAACCCGAACCCGAACCCGAACCCGAACCCGAACCCGAACCCGAACCCGAACCCGAACCCGAACCCGAACCCGAACCCGAACCCGAACCCGAACCCGAACCCGAACCCGAACCCGAACCCGAACCCGAACCCGAACCCGAACCCGAACCCGAACCCGAACCCGAACCCGAACCCGAACCCGAACCCGAACCCGAACCCGAACCCGAACCCGAACCCGAACCCGAACCCGAACCCGAACCCGAACCCGAACCCGAACCCGAACCCGAACCCGAACCCGAACCCGAACCCGAACCCGAACCCGAACCCGAACCCGAACCCGAACCCGAACCCGAACCCGAACCCGAACCCGAACCCGAACCCGAACCCGAACCCGAACCCGAACCCGAACCCGAACCCGAACCCGAACCCGAACCCGAACCCGAACCCGAACCCGAACCCGAACCCGAACCCGAACCCGAACCCGAACCCGAACCCGAACCCGAACCCGAACCCGAACCCGAACCCGAACCCGAACCCGAACCCGAACCCGAACCCGAACCCGAACCCGAACCCGAACCCGAACCCGAACCCGAACCCGAACCCGAACCCGAACCCGAACCCGAACCCGAACCCGAACCCGAACCCGAACCCGAACCCGAACCCGAACCCGAACCCGAACCCGAACCCGAACCCGAACCCGAACCCGAACCCGAACCCGAACCCGAACCCGAACCCGAACCCGAACCCGAACCCGAACCCGAACCCGAACCCGAACCCGAACCCGAACCCGAACCCGAACCCGAACCCGAACCCGAACCCGAACCCGAACCCGAACCCGAACCCGAACCCGAACCCGAACCCGAACCCGAACCCGAACCCGAACCCGAACCCGAACCCGAACCCGAACCCGAACCCGAACCCGAACCCGAACCCGAACCCGAACCCGAACCCGAACCCGAACCCGAACCCGAACCCGAACCCGAACCCGAACCCGAACCCGAACCCGAACCCGAACCCGAACCCGAACCCGAACCCGAACCCGAACCCGAACCCGAACCCGAACCCGAACCCGAACCCGAACCCGAACCCGAACCCGAACCCGAACCCGAACCCGAACCCGAACCCGAACCCGAACCCGAACCCGAACCCGAACCCGAACCCGAACCCGAACCCGAACCCGAACCCGAACCCGAACCCGAACCCGAACCCGAACCCGAACCCGAACCCGAACCCGAACCCGAACCCGAACCCGAACCCGAACCCGAACCCGAACCCGAACCCGAACCCGAACCCGAACCCGAACCCGAACCCGAACCCGAACCCGAACCCGAACCCGAACCCGAACCCGAACCCGAACCCGAACCCGAACCCGAACCCGAACCCGAACCCGAACCCGAACCCGAACCCGAACCCGAACCCGAACCCGAACCCGAACCCGAACCCGAACCCGAACCCGAACCCGAACCCGAACCCGAACCCGAACCCGAACCCGAACCCGAACCCGAACCCGAACCCGAACCCGAACCCGAACCCGAACCCGAACCCGAACCCGAACCCGAACCCGAACCCGAACCCGAACCCGAACCCGAACCCGAACCCGAACCCGAACCCGAACCCGAACCCGAACCCGAACCCGAACCCGAACCCGAACCCGAACCCGAACCCGAACCCGAACCCGAACCCGAACCCGAACCCGAACCCGAACCCGAACCCGAACCCGAACCCGAACCCGAACCCGAACCCGAACCCGAACCCGAACCCGAACCCGAACCCGAACCCGAACCCGAACCCGAACCCGAACCCGAACCCGAACCCGAACCCGAACCCGAACCCGAACCCGAACCCGAACCCGAACCCGAACCCGAACCCGAACCCGAACCCGAACCCGAACCCGAACCCGAACCCGAACCCGAACCCGAACCCGAACCCGAACCCGAACCCGAACCCGAACCCGAACCCGAACCCGAACCCGAACCCGAACCCGAACCCGAACCCGAACCCGAACCCGAACCCGAACCCGAACCGAACCCGAACCCGAACCCGAACCCGAACCCGAACCCGAACCCGAACCCGAACCCGAACCCGAACCCGAACCCGAACCCGAACCCGAACCCGAACCCGAACCCGAACCCGAACCCGAACCCGAACCCGAACCCGAACCCGAACCCGAACCCGAACCCGAACCCGAACCCGAACCCGAACCCGAACCCGAACCCGAACCCGAACCCGAACCCGAACCCGAACCCGAACCCGAACCCGAACCCGAACCCGAACCCGAACCCGAACCCGAACCCGAACCCGAACCCGAACCCGAACCCGAACCCGAACCCGAACCCGAACCCGAACCCGAACCCGAACCCGAACCCGAACCCGAACCCGAACCCGAACCCGAACCCGAACCCGAACCCGAACCCGAACCCGAACCCGAACCCGAACCCGAACCCGAACCCGAACCCGAACCCGAACCCGAACCCGAACCCGAACCCGAACCCGAACCCGAACCCGAACCCGAACCCGAACCCGAACCCGAACCCGAACCCGAACCCGAACCCGAACCCGAACCCGAACCCGAACCCGAACCCGAACCCGAACCCGAACCCGAACCCGAACCCGAACCCGAACCCGAACCCGAACCCGAACCCGAACCCGAACCCGAACCCGAACCCGAACCCGAACCCGAACCCGAACCCGAACCCGAACCCGAACCCGAACCCGAACCCGAACCCGAACCCGAACCCGAACCCGAACCCGAACCCGAACCCGAACCCGAACCCGAACCCGAACCCGAACCCGAACCCGAACCCGAACCCGAACCCGAACCCGAACCCGAACCCGAACCCGAACCCGAACCCGAACCCGAACCCGAACCCGAACCCGAACCCGAACCCGAACCCGAACCCGAACCCGAACCCGAACCCGAACCCGAACCCGAACCCGAACCCGAACCCGAACCCGAACCCGAACCCGAACCCGAACCCGAACCCGAACCCGAACCCGAACCCGAACCCGAACCCGAACCCGAACCCGAACCCGAACCCGAACCCGAACCCGAACCCGAACCCGAACCCGAACCCGAACCCGAACCCGAACCCGAACCCGAACCCGAACCCGAACCCGAACCCGAACCCGAACCCGAACCCGAACCCGAACCCGAACCCGAACCCGAACCCGAACCCGAACCCGAACCCGAACCCGAACCCGAACCCGAACCCGAACCCGAACCCGAACCCGAACCCGAACCCGAACCCGAACCCGAACCCGAACCCGAACCCGAACCCGAACCCGAACCCGAACCCGAACCCGAACCCGAACCCGAACCCGAACCCGAACCCGAACCCGAACCCGAACCCGAACCCGAACCCGAACCCGAACCCGAACCCGAACCCGAACCCGAACCCGAACCCGAACCCGAACCCGAACCCGAACCCGAACCCGAACCCGAACCCGAACCCGAACCCGAACCCGAACCCGAACCCGAACCCGAACCCGAACCCGAACCCGAACCCGAACCCGAACCCGAACCCGAACCCGAACCCGAACCCGAACCCGAACCCGAACCCGAACCCGAACCCGAACCCGAACCCGAACCCGAACCCGAACCCGAACCCGAACCCGAACCCGAACCCGAACCCGAACCCGAACCCGAACCCGAACCCGAACCCGAACCCGAACCCGAACCCGAACCCGAACCCGAACCCGAACCCGAACCCGAACCCGAACCCGAACCCGAACCCGAACCCGAACCCGAACCCGAACCCGAACCCGAACCCGAACCCGAACCCGAACCCGAACCCGAACCCGAACCCGAACCCGAACCCGAACCCGAACCCGAACCCGAACCCGAACCCGAACCCGAACCCGAACCCGAACCCGAACCCGAACCCGAACCCGAACCCGAACCCGAACCCGAACCCGAACCCGAACCCGAACCCGAACCCGAACCCGAACCCGAACCCGAACCCGAACCCGAACCCGAACCCGAACCCGAACCCGAACCCGAACCCGAACCCGAACCCGAACCCGAACCCGAACCCGAACCCGAACCCGAACCCGAACCCGAACCCGAACCCGAACCCGAACCCGAACCCGAACCCGAACCCGAACCCGAACCCGAACCCGAACCCGAACCCGAACCCGAACCCGAACCCGAACCCGAACCCGAACCCGAACCCGAACCCGAACCCGAACCCGAACCCGAACCCGAACCCGAACCCGAACCCGAACCCGAACCCGAACCCGAACCCGAACCCGAACCCGAACCCGAACCCGAACCCGAACCCGAACCCGAACCCGAACCCGAACCCGAACCCGAACCCGAACCCGAACCCGAACCCGAACCCGAACCCGAACCCGAACCCGAACCCGAACCCGAACCCGAACCCGAACCCGAACCCGAACCCGAACCCGAACCCGAACCCGAACCCGAACCCGAACCCGAACCCGAACCCGAACCCGAACCCGAACCCGAACCCGAACCCGAACCCGAACCCGAACCCGAACCCGAACCCGAACCCGAACCCGAACCCGAACCCGAACCCGAACCCGAACCCGAACCCGAACCCGAACCCGAACCCGAACCCGAACCCGAACCCGAACCCGAACCCGAACCCGAACCCGAACCCGAACCCGAACCCGAACCCGAACCCGAACCCGAACCCGAACCCGAACCCGAACCCGAACCCGAACCCGAACCCGAACCCGAACCCGAACCCGAACCCGAACCCGAACCCGAACCCGAACCCGAACCCGAACCCGAACCCGAACCCGAACCCGAACCCGAACCCGAACCCGAACCCGAACCCGAACCCGAACCCGAACCCGAACCCGAACCCGAACCCGAACCCGAACCCGAACCCGAACCCGAACCCGAACCCGAACCCGAACCCGAACCCGAACCCGAACCCGAACCCGAACCCGAACCCGAACCCGAACCCGAACCCGAACCCGAACCCGAACCCGAACCCGAACCCGAACCCGAACCCGAACCCGAACCCGAACCCGAACCCGAACCCGAACCCGAACCCGAACCCGAACCCGAACCCGAACCCGAACCCGAACCCGAACCCGAACCCGAACCCGAACCCGAACCCGAACCCGAACCCGAACCCGAACCCGAACCCGAACCCGAACCCGAACCCGAACCCGAACCCGAACCCGAACCCGAACCCGAACCCGAACCCGAACCCGAACCCGAACCCGAACCCGAACCCGAACCCGAACCCGAACCCGAACCCGAACCCGAACCCGAACCCGAACCCGAACCCGAACCCGAACCCGAACCCGAACCCGAACCCGAACCCGAACCCGAACCCGAACCCGAACCCGAACCCGAACCCGAACCCGAACCCGAACCCGAACCCGAACCCGAACCCGAACCCGAACCCGAACCCGAACCCGAACCCGAACCCGAACCCGAACCCGAACCCGAACCCGAACCCGAACCCGAACCCGAACCCGAACCCGAACCCGAACCCGAACCCGAACCCGAACCCGAACCCGAACCCGAACCCGAACCCGAACCCGAACCCGAACCCGAACCCGAACCCGAACCCGAACCCGAACCCGAACCCGAACCCGAACCCGAACCCGAACCCGAACCCGAACCCGAACCCGAACCCGAACCCGAACCCGAACCCGAACCCGAACCCGAACCCGAACCCGAACCCGAACCCGAACCCGAACCCGAACCCGAACCCGAACCCGAACCCGAACCCGAACCCGAACCCGAACCCGAACCCGAACCCGAACCCGAACCCGAACCCGAACCCGAACCCGAACCCGAACCCGAACCCGAACCCGAACCCGAACCCGAACCCGAACCCGAACCCGAACCCGAACCCGAACCCGAACCCGAACCCGAACCCGAACCCGAACCCGAACCCGAACCCGAACCCGAACCCGAACCCGAACCCGAACCCGAACCCGAACCCGAACCCGAACCCGAACCCGAACCCGAACCCGAACCCGAACCCGAACCCGAACCCGAACCCGAACCCGAACCCGAACCCGAACCCGAACCCGAACCCGAACCCGAACCCGAACCCGAACCCGAACCCGAACCCGAACCCGAACCCGAACCCGAACCCGAACCCGAACCCGAACCCGAACCCGAACCCGAACCCGAACCCGAACCCGAACCCGAACCCGAACCCGAACCCGAACCCGAACCCGAACCCGAACCCGAACCCGAACCCGAACCCGAACCCGAACCCGAACCCGAACCCGAACCCGAACCCGAACCCGAACCCGAACCCGAACCCGAACCCGAACCCGAACCCGAACCCGAACCCGAACCCGAACCCGAACCCGAACCCGAACCCGAACCCGAACCCGAACCCGAACCCGAACCCGAACCCGAACCCGAACCCGAACCCGAACCCGAACCCGAACCCGAACCCGAACCCGAACCCGAACCCGAACCCGAACCCGAACCCGAACCCGAACCCGAACCCGAACCCGAACCCGAACCCGAACCCGAACCCGAACCCGAACCCGAACCCGAACCCGAACCCGAACCCGAACCCGAACCCGAACCCGAACCCGAACCCGAACCCGAACCCGAACCCGAACCCGAACCCGAACCCGAACCCGAACCCGAACCCGAACCCGAACCCGAACCCGAACCCGAACCCGAACCCGAACCCGAACCCGAACCCGAACCCGAACCCGAACCCGAACCCGAACCCGAACCCGAACCCGAACCCGAACCCGAACCCGAACCCGAACCCGAACCCGAACCCGAACCCGAACCCGAACCCGAACCCGAACCCGAACCCGAACCCGAACCCGAACCCGAACCCGAACCCGAACCCGAACCCGAACCCGAACCCGAACCCGAACCCGAACCCGAACCCGAACCCGAACCCGAACCCGAACCCGAACCCGAACCCGAACCCGAACCCGAACCCGAACCCGAACCCGAACCCGAACCCGAACCCGAACCCGAACCCGAACCCGAACCCGAACCCGAACCCGAACCCGAACCCGAACCCGAACCCGAACCCGAACCCGAACCCGAACCCGAACCCGAACCCGAACCCGAACCCGAACCCGAACCCGAACCCGAACCCGAACCCGAACCCGAACCCGAACCCGAACCCGAACCCGAACCCGAACCCGAACCCGAACCCGAACCCGAACCCGAACCCGAACCCGAACCCGAACCCGAACCCGAACCCGAACCCGAACCCGAACCCGAACCCGAACCCGAACCCGAACCCGAACCCGAACCCGAACCCTAACCCGAACCCGAACCCGAACCCGAACCCGAACCCGAACCCGAACCCGAACCCGAACCCGAACCCGAACCCGAACCCGAACCCGAACCCGAACCCGAACCCGAACCCGAACCCGAACCCGAACCCGAACCCGAACCCGAACCCGAACCCGAACCCGAACCCGAACCCGAACCCGAACCCGAACCCGAACCCGAACCCGAACCCGAACCCGAACCCGAACCCGAACCCGAACCCGAACCCGAACCCGAACCCGAACCCGAACCCGAACCCGAACCCGAACCCGAACCCGAACCCGAACCCGAACCCGAACCCGAACCCGAACCCGAACCCGAACCCGAACCCGAACCCGAACCCGAACCCGAACCCGAACCCGAACCCGAACCCGAACCCGAACCCGAACCCGAACCCGAACCCGAACCCGAACCCGAACCCGAACCCGAACCCGAACCCGAACCCGAACCCGAACCCGAACCCGAACCCGAACCCGAACCCGAACCCGAACCCGAACCCGAACCCGAACCCGAACCCGAACCCGAACCCGAACCCGAACCCGAACCCGAACCCGAACCCGAACCCGAACCCGAACCCGAACCCGAACCCGAACCCGAACCCGAACCCGAACCCGAACCCGAACCCGAACCCGAACCCGAACCCGAACCCGAACCCGAACCCGAACCCGAACCCGAACCCGAACCCGAACCCGAACCCGAACCCGAACCCGAACCCGAACCCGAACCCGAACCCGAACCCGAACCCGAACCCGAACCCGAACCCGAACCCGAACCCGAACCCGAACCCGAACCCGAACCCGAACCCGAACCCGAACCCGAACCCGAACCCGAACCCGAACCCGAACCCGAACCCGAACCCGAACCCGAACCCGAACCCGAACCCGAACCCGAACCCGAACCCGAACCCGAACCCGAACCCGAACCCGAACCCGAACCCGAACCCGAACCCGAACCCGAACCCGAACCCGAACCCGAACCCGAACCCGAACCCGAACCCGAACCCGAACCCGAACCCGAACCCGAACCCGAACCCGAACCCGAACCCGAACCCGAACCCGAACCCGAACCCGAACCCGAACCCGAACCCGAACCCGAACCCGAACCCGAACCCGAACCCGAACCCGAACCCGAACCCGAACCCGAACCCGAACCCGAACCCGAACCCGAACCCGAACCCGAACCCGAACCCGAACCCGAACCCGAACCCGAACCCGAACCCGAACCCGAACCCGAACCCGAACCCGAACCCGAACCCGAACCCGAACCCGAACCCGAACCCGAACCCGAACCCGAACCCGAACCCGAACCCGAACCCGAACCCGAACCCGAACCCGAACCCGAACCCGAACCCGAACCCGAACCCGAACCCGAACCCGAACCCGAACCCGAACCCGAACCCGAACCCGAACCCGAACCCGAACCCGAACCCGAACCCGAACCCGAACCCGAACCCGAACCCGAACCCGAACCCGAACCCGAACCCGAACCCGAACCCGAACCCGAACCCGAACCCGAACCCGAACCCGAACCCGAACCCGAACCCGAACCCGAACCCGAACCCGAACCCGAACCCGAACCCGAACCCGAACCCGAACCCGAACCCGAACCCGAACCCGAACCCGAACCCGAACCCGAACCCGAACCCGAACCCGAACCCGAACCCGAACCCGAACCCGAACCCGAACCCGAACCCGAACCCGAACCCGAACCCGAACCCGAACCCGAACCCGAACCCGAACCCGAACCCGAACCCGAACCCGAACCCGAACCCGAACCCGAACCCGAACCCGAACCCGAACCCGAACCCGAACCCGAACCCGAACCCGAACCCGAACCCGAACCCGAACCCGAACCCGAACCCGAACCCGAACCCGAACCCGAACCCGAACCCGAACCCGAACCCGAACCCGAACCCGAACCCGAACCCGAACCCGAACCCGAACCCGAACCCGAACCCGAACCCGAACCCGAACCCGAACCCGAACCCGAACCCGAACCCGAACCCGAACCCGAACCCGAACCCGAACCCGAACCCGAACCCGAACCCGAACCCGAACCCGAACCCGAACCCGAACCCGAACCCGAACCCGAACCCGAACCCGAACCCGAACCCGAACCCGAACCCGAACCCGAACCCGAACCCGAACCCGAACCCGAACCCGAACCCGAACCCGAACCCGAACCCGAACCCGAACCCGAACCCGAACCCGAACCCGAACCCGAACCCGAACCCGAACCCGAACCCGAACCCGAACCCTAACCCGAACCCGAACCCGAACCCGAACCCGAACCCGAACCCGAACCCGAACCCGAACCCGAACCCGAACCCGAACCCGAACCCGAACCCGAACCCGAACCCGAACCCGAACCCGAACCCGAACCCGAACCCGAACCCGAACCCGAACCCGAACCCGAACCCGAACCCGAACCCGAACCCGAACCCGAACCCGAACCCGAACCCGAACCCGAACCCGAACCCGAACCCGAACCCGAACCCGAACCCGAACCCGAACCCGAACCCGAACCCGAACCCGAACCCGAACCCGAACCCGAACCCGAACCCGAACCCGAACCCGAACCCGAACCCGAACCCGAACCCGAACCCGAACCCGAACCCGAACCCGAACCCGAACCCGAACCCGAACCCGAACCCGAACCCGAACCCGAACCCGAACCCGAACCCGAACCCGAACCCGAACCCGAACCCGAACCCGAACCCGAACCCGAACCCGAACCCGAACCCGAACCCGAACCCGAACCCGAACCCGAACCCGAACCCGAACCCGAACCCGAACCCGAACCCGAACCCGAACCCGAACCCGAACCCGAACCCGAACCCGAACCCGAACCCGAACCCGAACCCGAACCCGAACCCGAACCCGAACCCGAACCCGAACCCGAACCCGAACCCGAACCCGAACCCGAACCCGAACCCGAACCCGAACCCGAACCCGAACCCGAACCCGAACCCGAACCCGAACCCGAACCCGAACCCGAACCCGAACCCGAACCCGAACCCGAACCCGAACCCGAACCCGAACCCGAACCCGAACCCGAACCCGAACCCGAACCCGAACCCGAACCCGAACCCGAACCCGAACCCGAACCCGAACCCGAACCCGAACCCGAACCCGAACCCGAACCCGAACCCGAACCCGAACCCGAACCCGAACCCGAACCCGAACCCGAACCCGAACCCGAACCCGAACCCGAACCCGAACCCGAACCCGAACCCGAACCCGAACCCGAACCCGAACCCGAACCCGAACCCGAACCCGAACCCGAACCCGAACCCGAACCCGAACCCGAACCCGAACCCTAACCCGAACCCGAACCCGAACCCGAACCCGAACCCGAACCCGAACCCGAACCCGAACCCGAACCCGAACCCGAACCCGAACCCGAACCCGAACCCGAACCCGAACCCGAACCCGAACCCGAACCCGAACCCGAACCCGAACCCGAACCCGAACCCGAACCCTAACCCGAACCCGAACCCGAACCCGAACCCGAACCCGAACCCGAACCCGAACCCGAACCCGAACCCGAACCCGAACCCGAACCCGAACCCGAACCCGAACCCGAACCCGAACCCGAACCCGAACCCGAACCCGAACCCGAACCCGAACCCGAACCCGAACCCGAACCCGAACCCGAACCCGAACCCGAACCCGAACCCGAACCCGAACCCGAACCCGAACCCGAACCCGAACCCGAACCCGAACCCGAACCCGAACCCGAACCCGAACCCGAACCCGAACCCGAACCCGAACCCGAACCCGAACCCGAACCCGAACCCGAACCCGAACCCGAACCCGAACCCGAACCCGAACCCGAACCCGAACCCGAACCCGAACCCGAACCCGAACCCGAACCCGAACCCGAACCCTAACCCGAACCCGAACCCGAACCCGAACCCGAACCCGAACCCGAACCCGAACCCGAACCCGAACCCGAACCCGAACCCGAACCCGAACCCGAACCCGAACCCGAACCCGAACCCGAACCCGAACCCGAACCCGAACCCGAACCCGAACCCGAACCCGAACCCGAACCCGAACCCGAACCCGAACCCGAACCCTAACCCGAACCCGAACCCGAACCCGAACCCGAACCCGAACCCGAACCCGAACCCGAACCCGAACCCGAACCCGAACCCGAACCCGAACCCGAAC
>NW_027210454.1:12500-20000 GCF_027789765.1 Dendropsophus ebraccatus | reverse complement strand
TAACCCTAACCCTAACCCTAACCCTAACCCTAACCCTAACCCTAACCCTAACCCTAACCCTAACCCTAACCCTAACCCTAACCCTAACCCTAACCCCTAACCCTAACCCTAACCCTAACCCTAACCCTAACCCTAACCCTAACCCTAACCCTAACCCTAACCCTAACCCTAACCCTAACCCTAACCCTAACCCTAACCCTAACCCTAACCCTAACCCTAACCCTAACCCTAACCCTAACCCTAACCCTAACCCTAACCCTAACCCTAACCCTAACCCTAACCCTAACCCTAACCCTAACCCTAACCCTAACCCTAACCCTAACCCTAACCCTAACCCTAACCCTAACCCTAACCCTAACCCTAACCCTAACCCTAACCCTAACCCTAACCCTAACCCTAACCCTAACCCTAACCCTAACCCTAACCCTAACCCTAACCCTAACCCTAACCCTAACCCTAACCCTAACCCTAACCCTAACCCTAACCCTAACCCTAACCCTAACCCTAACCCTAACCCTAACCCTAACCCTAACCCTAACCCTAACCCTAACCCTAACCCTAACCCTAACCCTAACCCTAACCCTAACCCTAACCCTAACCCTAACCCTAACCCTAACCCTAACCCTAACCCTAACCCTAACCCTAACCCTAACCCTAACCCTAACCCTAACCCTAACCCTAACCCTAACCCTAACCCTAACCCTAACCCTAACCCTAACCCTAACCCTAACCCTAACCCTAACCCTAACCCTAACCCTAACCCTAACCCTAACCCTAACCCTAACCCTAACCCTAACCCTAACCCTAACCCTAACCCTAACCCTAACCCTAACCCTAACCCTAACCCTAACCCTAACCCTAACCCTAACCCTAACCCTAACCCTAACCCTAACCCTAACCCTAACCCTAACCCTAACCCTAACCCTAACCCTAACCCTAACCCTAACCCTAACCCTAACCCTAACCCTAACCCTAACCCTAACCCTAACCCTAACCCTAACCCTAACCCTAACCCTAACCCTAACCCTAACCCTAACCCTAACCCTAACCCTAACCCTAACCCTAACCCTAACCCTAACCCTAACCCTAACCCTAACCCTAACCCTAACCCTAACCCTAACCCTAACCCTAACCCTAACCCTAACCCTAACCCTAACCCTAACCCTAACCCTAACCCTAACCCTAACCCTAACCCTAACCCTAACCCTAACCCTAACCCTAACCCTAACCCTAACCCTAACCCTAACCCTAACCCTAACCCTAACCCTAACCCTAACCCTAACCCTAACCCTAACCCTAACCCTAACCCTAACCCTAACCCTAACCCTAACCCTAACCCTAACCCTAACCCTAACCCTAACCCTAACCCTAACCCTAACCCTAACCCTAACCCTAACCCTAACCCTAACCCTAACCCTAACCCTAACCCTAACCCTAACCCTAACCCTAACCCTAACCCTAACCCTAACCCTAACCCTAACCCTAACCCTAACCCTAACCCTAACCCTAACCCTAACCCTAACCCTAACCCTAACCCTAACCCTAACCCTAACCCTAACCCTAACCCTAACCCTAACCCTAACCCTAACCCTAACCCTAACCCTAACCCTAACCCTAACCCTAACCCTAACCCTAACCCTAACCCTAACCCTAACCCTAACCCTAACCCTAACCCTAACCCTAACCCTAACCCTAACCCTAACCCTAACCCTAACCCTAACCCTAACCCTAACCCTAACCCTAACCCTAACCCTAACCCTAACCCTAACCCTAACCCTAACCCTAACCCTAACCCTAACCCTAACCCTAACCCTAACCCTAACCCTAACCCTAACCCTAACCCTAACCCTAACCCTAACCCTAACCCTAACCCTAACCCTAACCCTAACCCTAACCCTAACCCTAACCCTAACCCTAACCCTAACCCTAACCCTAACCCTAACCCTAACCCTAACCCTAACCCTAACCCTAACCCTAACCCTAACCCTAACCCTAACCCTAACCCTAACCCTAACCCTAACCCTAACCCTAACCCTAACCCTAACCCTAACCCTAACCCTAACCCTAACCCTAACCCTAACCCTAACCCTAACCCTAACCCTAACCCTAACCCTAACCCTAACCCTAACCCTAACCCTAACCCTAACCCTAACCCTAACCCTAACCCTAACCCTAACCCTAACCCTAACCCTAACCCTAACCCTAACCCTAACCCTAACCCTAACCCTAACCCTAACCCTAACCCTAACCCTAACCCTAACCCTAACCCTAACCCTAACCCTAACCCCTAACCCTAACCCTAACCCTAACCCTAACCCTAACCCTAACCCTAACCCTAACCCTAACCCTAACCCTAACCCTAACCCTAACCCTAACCCTAACCCTAACCCTAACCCTAACCCTAACCCTAACCCTAACCCTAACCCTAACCCTAACCCTAACCCTAACCCTAACCCTAACCCTAACCCTAACCCTAACCCTAACCCTAACCCTAACCCTAACCCTAACCCTAACCCTAACCCTAACCCTAACCCTAACCCTAACCCTAACCCTAACCCTAACCCTAACCCTAACCCTAACCCTAACCCTAACCCTAACCCTAACCCTAACCCTAACCCTAACCCTAACCCTAACCCTAACCCTAACCCTAACCCTAACCCTAACCCTAACCCTAACCCTAACCCTAACCCTAACCCTAACCCTAACCCTAACCCTAACCCTAACCCTAACCCTAACCCTAACCCTAACCCTAACCCTAACCCTAACCCTAACCCTAACCCTAACCCTAACCCTAACCCTAACCCTAACCCTAACCCTAACCCTAACCCTAACCCTAACCCTAACCCTAACCCTAACCCTAACCCTAACCCTAACCCTAACCCTAACCCTAACCCTAACCCTAACCCTAACCCTAACCCTAACCCTAACCCTAACCCTAACCCTAACCCTAACCCTAACCCTAACCCTAACCCTAACCCTAACCCTAACCCTAACCCTAACCCTAACCCTAACCCTAACCCTAACCCTAACCCTAACCCTAACCCTAACCCTAACCCTAACCCTAACCCTAACCCTAACCCTAACCCTAACCCTAACCCTAACCCTAACCCTAACCCTAACCCTAACCCTAACCCTAACCCTAACCCTAACCCTAACCCTAACCCTAACCCTAACCCTAACCCTAACCCTAACCCTAACCCTAACCCTAACCCTAACCCTAACCCTAACCCTAACCCTAACCCTAACCCTAACCCTAACCCTAACCCTAACCCTAACCCTAACCCTAACCCTAACCCTAACCCTAACCCTAACCCTAACCCTAACCCTAACCCTAACCCTAACCCTAACCCTAACCCTAACCCTAACCCTAACCCTAACCCTAACCCTAACCCTAACCCTAACCCTAACCCTAACCCTAACCCTAACCCTAACCCTAACCCTAACCCTAACCCTAACCCTAACCCTAACCCTAACCCTAACCCTAACCCTAACCCTAACCCTAACCCTAACCCTAACCCTAACCCTAACCCTAACCCTAACCCTAACCCTAACCCTAACCCTAACCCTAACCCTAACCCTAACCCTAACCCTAACCCTAACCCTAACCCCTAACCCTAACCCTAACCCTAACCCTAACCCTAACCCTAACCCTAACCCTAACCCTAACCCTAACCCTAACCCTAACCCTAACCCTAACCCTAACCCTAACCCTAACCCTAACCCTAACCCAAACCCTAACCCTAACCCTAACCCTAACCCTAACCCTAACCCTAACCCTAACCCTAACCCTAACCCTAACCCTAACCCTAACCCTAACCCTAACCCTAACCCTAACCCTAACCCTAACCCTAACCCTAACCCTAACCCTAACCCTAACCCTAACCCTAACCCTAACCCTAACCCTAACCCTAACCCTAACCCTAACCCTAACCCTAACCCTAACCCTAACCCTAACCCTAACCCTAACCCTAACCCTAACCCTAACCCTAACCCTAACCCTAACCTAACCCTAACCCTAACCCTAACCCTAACCCTAACCCTAACCCTAACCCTAACCCTAACCCTAACCCTAACCCTAACCCTAACCCTAACCCTAACCCTAACCCTAACCCTAACCCTAACCCTAACCCTAACCCTAACCCTAACCCTAACCCTAACCCTAACCCTAACCCTAACCCTAACCCTAACCCTAACCCTAACCCTAACCCTAACCCTAACCCTAACCCTAACCCTAACCCTAACCCTAACCCTAACCCTAACCCTAACCCTAACCCTAACCCTAACCCTAACCCTAACCCTAACCCTAACCCTAACCCTAACCCTAACCCTAACCCTAACCCTAACCCTAACCCTAACCCTAACCCCTCACCCTAACCCTAACCCTAACCCTAACCCTAACCCTAACCCTAACCCTAACCCTAACCCTTACGCTAACCCTAACCCTAACCCTAACCCTAACCCTAACCCTAACCCTAACCCTAACCCTAACCCTAACCCTAACCCTAACCCTAACCCTAACCCTAACCCTAACCCTAACCCTAACCCTAACCCTAACCCTAACCCTAACCCTAACCCTAACCCTAACCCTAACCCTAACCCTAACCCTAACCCTAACCCTAACCCTAACCCTAACCCTAACCCTAACCCTAACCCTAACCCTAACCCTAACCCTAACCCTAACCCTAACCCTAACCCTAACCCTAACCCTACCCTAACCCTAACCCTAACCCTAACCCTAACCCTAACCCTAACCCTAACCCTAACCCTAACCCTAACCCTAACCCTAACCCTAACCCTAACCCTAACCCTAACCCTAACCCTAACCCTAACCCTAACCCTAACCCTAACCCTAACCCTAACCCTAACCCTAACCCTAACCCTAACCCTAACCCTAACCCTAACCCTAACCCTAACCCTAACCCTAACCCTAACCCTAACCCTAACCCTAACCCTAACCCTAACCCTAACCCTAACCCTAACCCTAACCCTAACCCTAACCCTAACCCTAACCCTAACCCTAACCCTAACCCTAACCCTAACCCTAACCCTAACCCTAACCCTAACCCTAACCCTAACCCTAACCCTAACCCTAACCCTAACCCTAACCCTAACCCTAACCCTAACCCTAACCCTAACCCTAACCCTAACCCTAACCCTAACCCTAACCCTAACCCTAACCCTAACCCTAACCCTAACCCTAACCCTAACCCTAACCCTAACCCTAACCCTAACCCTAACCCTCACCCTAACCCTAACCCCTAACCCTAACCCTAACCCTAACCCTAACCCTAACCCTAACCCTAACCCTAACCCTAACCCTAACCCTAACCCTAACCCTAACCCTAACCCTAACCCTAACCCTAACCCTAACCCTAACCCTAACCCTAACCCTAACCCTAACCCTAACCCTAACCCTAACCTAACCCTAACCCTAACCCTAACCCTAACCCTAACCCTAACCCTAACCCTAACCCTAACCCTAACCCTAACCCTAACCCTAACCCTAACCCTAACCCTAACCCTAACCCTAACCCTAACCCTAACCCTAACCCTAACCCTAACCCTAACCCTAACCCTAACCCTAACCCTAACCCTAACCCTAACCCTAACCCTAACCCTAACCCTAACCCTAACCCTAACCCTAACCCTAACCCTAACCCTAACCCTAACCCTAACCCTAACCCTAACCCTAACCCTAACCCTAACCCTAACCCTAACCCTAACCCTAACCCTAACCCTAACCCTAACCCTAACCCTAACCCTAACCCTAACCCTAACCCTAACCCTAACCCTAACCCTAACCCTAACCCTAACCCTAACCCTAACCCTAACCCTAACCCTAACCCTAACCCTAACCCTAACCCTAACCCTAACCCTAACCCTAACCCTAACCCTAACCCTAACCCTAACCCTAACCCTAACCCTAACCCTAACCCTAACCCTAACCCTAACCCTAACCCTAACCCTAACCCTAACCCTAACCCTAACCCTAACCCTAACCCTAACCCTAACCCTAACCCTAACCCTAACCCTAACCCTAACCCTAACCCTAACCCTAACCCTAACCCTAACCCTAACCCTAACCCTAACCCTAACCCTAACCCTAACCCTAACCCTAACCCTAACCTAACCCTAACCCTAACCCTAACCCTAACCCTAACCCTAACCCTAACCCTAACCCTAACCCTAACCCTAACCCTAACCCTAACCCTAACCCTAACCCTAACCCTAACCCTAACCCTAACCCTAACCCTAACCCTAACCCTAACCCTAACCCTAACCCTAACCCTAACCCTAACCCTAACCCTAACCCTAACCCTAACCCTAACCCTAACCCTAACCCTAACCCTAACCCTAACCCTAACCCTAACCCTAACCCTAACCCTAACCCTAACCCTAACCCTAACCCTAACCCTAACCCTAACCCTAACCCTAACCCTAACCCTAACCCTAACCCTAACCCTAACCCTAACCCTAACCCTAACCCTAACCCTAACCCTAACCCTAACCCTAACCCTAACCCTAACCCTAACCCTAACCCTAACCCTAACCCTAACCCTAACCCTAACCCTAACCCTAACCCTAACCCTAACCCTAACCCTAACCCTAACCCTAACCCTAACCCTAACCCTAACCCTAACCCTAACCCTAACCCTAACCCTAACCCTAACCCTAACCCTAACCCTAACCCTAACCCTAACCCTAACCCTAACCCTAACCCTAACCCTAACCCTAACCCTAACCCTAACCCTAACCCTAACCCTAACCCTAACCCTAACCCTAACCCTAACCCTAACCCTAACCCTAACCCTAACCCTAACCCTAACCCTAACCCTAACCCTAACCCTAACCCTAACCCTAACCCTAACCCTAACCCTAACCCTAACCCTAACCCTAACCCTAACCCTAACCCTAACCCTAACCCTAACCCTAACCCTAACCCTAACCCTAACCCTAACCCTAACCCTAACCCTAACCCTAACCCTAACCCTAACCCTAACCCTAACCCTAACCCTAACCCTAACCCTAACCCTAACCCTAACCCTAACCCTAACCCTAACCCTAACCCTAACCCTAACCCTAACCCTAACCCTAACCCTAACCCTAACCCTAACCCTAACCCTAACCCTAACCCTAACCCTAACCCTAACCCTAACCCTAACCCTAACCCTAACCCTAACCCTAACCCTAACCCTAACCCTAACCCTAACCCTAACCCTAACCCTAACCCTAACCCTAACCCTAACCCTAACCCTAACCCTAACCCTAACCCTAACCCTAACCCTAACCCTAACCCTAACCCTAACCCTAACCCTAACCCTAACCCTAACCCTAACCCTAACCCTAACCCTAACCCTAACCCTAACCCTAACCCTAACCCTAACCCTAACCCTAACCCTAACCCTAACCCTAACCCTAACCCTAACCCTAACCCTAACCCTAACCCTAACCCTAACCCTAACCCTAACCCTAACCCTAACCCTAACCCTAACCCTAACC
>NW_027210453.1:0-70767 GCF_027789765.1 Dendropsophus ebraccatus | reverse complement strand
CAAGAGTGATTAATGGGGGAGCCAGTGCAGTGGCAAAGGGGGGACCCTCGTGGGACCCCACCTCATGGGGGCCGGGTCGCAGGAGTGACCCGTCTGCGATCCTGGTAGCTACGCCACTGTTCTCCCTAACCCTCATTTATGCAGTTGAAATACACATAATGTTAATGCAATTCTACAGCTCAGTGAAACACTTTTGATTCACTGATTCCTCCTTTCTGCTCCCCACATCTGTGATGGGTGTTGTATTTATTTGTCCTCTTTGCTACATGGAATTTAGTTTCCTTTTTCTTTGTTTACACTCATACCAAGCAAACATTTAAGAAAATAAATAACTTATTTAACGGGGTGTAATATTCCATGATGGGATATGGATGGAGCTTGTTTCCTTTCCCTGCTTGTCCAGTAAGAAGCAGGACTGGCATATATCCACACCAAACTGTTTTAAACTGCGATATCTGTAAAACCAAAGTAATAAATTAAAGGGGGTATTTCATGAATAAGGCTGGGTTCACACACAGTATATTTCAGTCAGTATTGTGGTCCTCATATGCAACCTCAACCAGAAGTGGATTGAAAACACAGAAAGGCTCTGTTGACACGTTGACACAATGGTGAAATTGAGTGGATGCCGCCAATTAATGACAAATATTGCTGTTATTTTAAAACAACGGCTGTTGCATTGAAAATAATGCAGTTATTTACCGTTATATGGCGGCATCCACTCAATTACAACATTGTGTGAAACAGAGCTTTCTGTGTTTTTCAATCCACTCCTGGTTGAGGTTGCAATATGAGGAGCACAATACTGACTGAAATATACTGTGTGTGAACCCAGCCTAATATTGCATGTATTTCAACAGTATGTATGAAAATAAATACTTCATCACTATAGTGTATTACTTGAAAAATCTGTTTCGTTATGGATACATTGATGTCAAGGGCAGTGCCCCTGCTATTCCTTGACCTGCTGGTTTCTGGGTCACCTTCTGCAGCCTCCAGGGGTGACCCTCAATTTCTGGTAATAAGCCATGGCACTGATACCTTTGTATATTACCGTATATATCATATGCTTTCTTATGTGCTTCCATAAGTCTGTATATGTAAAGACAGAAAACTATTATATCTCTCAGACTGAGAAAGAATCTATGTGTTGCACTATTTTCTTTTACATACACAGGCAGGCTCGGATGGGCCACCGGGGAGCCGGGGGATTCCCCGGTGGGCCCCACCTCCTCCCCCCTCCTTTCTCCTTGCTGGGCCCTGTCCCTGAGCCAGAGAGGGGCCTACCATTTGATAGGGAGCGCAAGGGGGGCCCTGCTTGTCCCACATGCTGAAAAGAACAGGCGGCATCAGGGCCCGTTCTTAAGGTAAACTAATCATGGGCCCTCCCCCTGCACTCGGTGTGTCCCGCTTCCCAGCCTCGGCCCTGCCTCTCTTTCCTACCTGTCATGAGGAAGATGCAGAGAGAGCAGCAGCAGGGTCCCCATCCCCCTCTCCTCTGCAGTCACGTGACTCTCCTGTTGCTATGTGTGCAGTCGGTGCACAGGAGATGGGGAGAGGCTGCCGGCTGCCGGGCTGGCTGGGAGAAGAGAAGGAAAGATGGAGACTCAATGGAGCTTCCTGCCCTGCTGAACATGTGAGTTTGTTAACTGTATATTTGTCTGTCTTTGTAATCTGTGTGTGTTTGTACATCTGTGTCATGTGTTTATGCGTGTGTTGTGTGTGGTGTGTGTGTGTGTGTGTGTGTGTGTGTGACTGCAGTCACGCTATCAGCACTTCACTGAAATGGAGTCACACTATCAGCACTAGGAATTGCAGTGCTCCTATATACCATGTTTATTACGGTAATAGGCCAGGACTAGTTAGTTCCAGGCTCAGAATGTGCCAGGAAGATCATAGGGTGACACCTACATGTGAGACTAACTAAAGAATGCCAACTGTTAACCCCTTCAGTCCATTCACCCACTGTTAACCCCTCAGATCCACAACTGTTCAATTACCCCACTGTTAACCTCTTCACATCACTACAATCTAATTCATCCACTGTTACCCCTTAGATCCACACACTTCAATTCATCCACTTTTAACCCTACAATCCACCACAGTTTAATTCATATACTGTTAACCCCTTCAGCTCCAGGAATATTTTTTTTTTTCTAACTATATGTAATTTTTAACACCTGAAAACCCAGGCTCATTTTAATTTATTTCTCTTATTTGTCTTAGACATAGAGGAACCATTTTTACTGTAGGGATTCGGAGTAATGTGATGGTAAAGTGTCTATTTGGGGCTATATGTCCACTATTTGAAGTCAATAAAATCACAAAATCAAATTGTTATCCAATCTCACTACATATCCTAGAAGAGCGCTTACTCTCGTACAGGTACTGTGATTTTCAGACATTTTTACTGTACGGATCGGAGTAATGTGATGGTTAAAGTGTCTATTGGGGTTATATGTCGCACATTTTAAAGTAAAAAAAAATCACGAAATCAAATTGTTATCCAATCTCGCTACCATATTTCTAGAAGAGCGCTTACTCTCATACAGGTTCTGTGATTTTCAGACATTTTTACTGTAGGGATTCGGAGTAATGTGATGGTAAAGTGTCTATTTGGGGCTATATGTCGCACATTTGAAGTACTTAATAAAATCACGAAATCAAATTGTTATCCAATTTTGCTACCATATCCTAGAAGAGCGCTTACTCTCGTACAGGTCTGTGATTTTCAGCATTTTTTACTGTACGGATTCGGAGTAATGTGATGGTAAAATGTCTATTTGGGGCTATATGTCCCACTATTTGAAGTCTAATAAAATCACGAAATCAAATTGTTATCCAATTTCGCTACCATATTCCTCAGAAGAGCGCTTACTCTCGTACAGTTTCTGTGATTTTCAGACATTTTTACTGTACGGATTCGGAGTAATGTGATGGTAAAGTGTCTATTTGTGGGCTATATGTCGCACATTTGAAGTCCAATAAAATAACGAAATCAAATTGTTATCCAATTTCGCTACCATATGCTAGAAGAGGCTTACTCTCGTACAGATTCTGTGATTTTCAGACATTTTTACTGTACGAATTCAGAGTAATGTGATGGTAAAGTGTATATTTGGGGCTATATGTCCCACTATTTGAAGTCCAATAATATCACGAAATCAAATTGTTATCCAAACTCGTTACCATATCCTAAAAGAGCGCTTACTCTCGTACAGTTTCTGTGATTTTCAGACATTTTTACTGTACGGATTCGGAGTAATAAGATGGTAAAGGTCTATTTGGGGCTATATAGTCCCACTATTTGAAGTCCAATAAAATCACAAAATCAAATTGTTTTCCAAACTCGTTACCATATCTAGAAGAGCGCTTACTCTCGTACAGGTTCTGTGATTTTCAGACATTTTTACAGTAGGGATTTGGAGTAATGTGATGGTAAAGTTTCTATTTGGGGTTATATGTCGCACATTTTGAAGTCCAATAAAATCACGAAATCAAATTGTATCCAATTTCGCTACCATATGCTAGAAGAGCGCTTACTCTCGTACAGGTTCTGTGATTTTCAGACATTTTTACTGTAGGGATCAGAGTAATGTGATGGTAAAGTGTCTATTTGGGCTATATGTCCCACTATTTGAAGTCCAATAAAATCACGAAATCAAATGTTATCCCAATCTCGTACCATATCCTAGAAGAGCGCTTACTCTCATACAGGTTCTGTGATTTCAGACATTTTTACTGTAGGGATTCGGAGTAATGTGATGGTAAAGTGTCTATTTGGGGCTATATGTCGCACATTTGAAGTCTAATAAAATCACGAAATAAAATTGTTATCCAATTTCGCTACCATATCCTAGAAGAGTGCTTACTTCTAGTACAGGTTCTGTGATTTTCAGACATTTTTACTGTACGGATTCGGAGTAATGTGTGATGGTAAATGTCTATTTGGGGCTATTAGTCCCACTATTGAAGTCTAATAAAATCACGAAATCAAATGTTATCCAATTTCGCACCATAATCCTAGAAGAGCGCTTACTCTGTACAGTTTCTGTGATTTTCAGACATTTTTACTGTACGGATTCGGAGTAATGTGATGGTAAAGTGTCTATTTGGGGCTATATGTCGCACATTTTGAAGTCCAATAAAATAACGAAATCAAATTGTTATCCAATTTCGCTACCATATGCTAGAAGAGCGCTTACTCTCGTACAGATCTGTGATTTTCAGACATTTTACTGTACGAATTCAGAGTAATGTGTGGTTAAAGTGTCTATTTGGGGCTATATGTCCCACTATTTGAAGTCCAATAATATCACGAATCAAATTGTTATCCCAATTCGCTACCATATCTAGAAGAGCTGTTACTCTCGTACAGTTTCTGTGATTTTCGACATTTTTACTGTACGGATTCGGAGTAATAAGATGGTAAAGTGTCTATTTGGGGGCTATATGTCCCACTATTTGAAGTCCAATAAAATCACAAAATCAAATTGTTTTCCAAACTCGTTACCATATCCTAGAAGAGCGCTTACTCTCGTACAGGTTCTGTGATTTTCAGACATTTTTACAGTAGGGATTTGGAGTAATGTGATGGTAAAGTTTCTATTTGGGGTATATGTCGCACATTTTGAGTCCAATAAAATCACGAAATCAAATTGTTATCCAATTTCGCTACCATATGCTAGAAGAGCGCTTACTCCGTACAGGTTCTGTGATTTCAGACATTTTTACTGTAGGGATTCAGAGTAATGTGAGGTAAAGTGTCTAATTGGGCATATGTCGCACATTTTAAAGTAAAAAAAAATCACGAAATCAAATTGTTATCAATCTTGCTACCATATTCTAGAAGAGCGCTTACTCCGTACAGGTTCTGTGATTTTTCAGACATTTTTACTGTTACGGATTCGGAGTAATGTGATGGTAAAGTGTCTATTTGGGGCTATATGCCCACTATTTGAAGTCCAATAAAATCACGAAATCAAATTGTTATCCAATTTCGCTACCATATCCTAGAAGAGCGCTTACTCTCGTACAGTTTCTGTGATTTTCAGAAATTTTTTACTGTACGGATTCGGAGTAATAAGATGGTAAAAGTGTCTATTTGGGGGCTATATGTCCCACTATTTGAAGTCCAATAAAATCACAAAATCAAATTGTTTTCCAAACTCGTTGCCATATCCTAGAAGAGCGCTTACTCTATACAGGTTCTGTGATTTTCAGACATTTTACTGTAGGGGATTCGGAGTAATGTGATGGTAAAGTGTCTAATTTGGGGCTATATGTCCCACTATTTGAAGTCCAATAAAATCACAAAAATCAAATGTTTTCAAAACTCGTTACCATATCCTGGAAGAGCGCTTACTCTTGTACAGGTTCTGTGATTTCAGACTGTTTTACTGTACGGATTCGGAGTAATGTGATGGGTAAAGTGTTATTTGGGGCTATATGTCGCACATTTTGAAGTCTAATAAAATCACGAAATCAAATTGTTATCCAATTTCGTACCATATGCTAGAAGAGCGCTTACTCTCGTACAGGTTCTGTGATTTTCAGACTGTTTTACTGTACGGATTCGGAGTAATGTGATGGTAAAGTGCTATTGGGGCTATATGTCGCACATTTTGAGTCTAATAAAATCACGAAATCAAATTGTTATCCAATTTCGCTACCATATGCTAGAAGAGCGCTTACTCTCGTACAGGTTCTGTGATTTTCAGACATTTTTACTGTACGGATTCGGAGTAATGTGATGGTAAAGTGTCTATTTGGGGCTATATGCCCCACTATTTGAAGTCTAATAAAAATCACGAAATCAAATTGTTATCCAATTTCGCTCCATATCCTAGAAGAGCGTTACTCTCGTACAGTTTCTTGATTTTCAGACATTTTTACTGTACGGATTCGGAGTAATGTGATGGTAAAGTGTCTATTTGGGGCTATATGTCGCACATTTTGAAGTCCAATAAAATCACGAAATCAAATTGTTATCCAATTTCGCTAACCATATGCTAGAAGAGCGCTTACTCTCGTACAGATTCTGTGATTTTCAAACATTTTTACTGTACGAATTCAGAGTAATGTGATGGTAAAGTGTCTATTTGGGGCTATATGTCCCACTATTTGAAGTCCAATAAAATCACGAAAGCAAATTGTTATCCAATCTCACTACAATATCCTAGAAGAGCGCTTACTCTCTTACAGGTTCTGTGATTTCAGACATTTTTACTGTACGGATTCGGAGTAATGTGATGGTAAAGTGTCTATTTGGGGTTATATGTCGCACATTTTAAAGTAAAAAAAAAATCACGAAATCAAATTGTTATCCAATCTTGCTACCATATTCTAGAAGAGCGCTTACTCTCGTACAGGTTCTGTGATTTTCAGACATTTTTACTGTACGGATTCGGAGTAATGTGATGGTAAAGTGTCTATTTGGGGCTATATGCCCCACTATTTGAAGTCCAATAAAATCACGAAATCAAATTGTATCCAATTTCGCTACCATATCCTAGAAGAGCGCTTACTCTCGTACAGTTTTTGTGATTTTCAGACATTTTTACTGTACGGATTCGGAGTAATAAGATGGTAAGTGTCTATTTGGGGCTATATCCCACTATTTGAAGTCCAATAAAATCACAAAATCAAATTGTTTTCCAAACTCGTTGCCATATCCTAGAAGAGCGCTTACTCTCATACAGGTTCTGTGATTTCAGACATTTTTACTGTAGGGATTCGGAGTAATGTGATGGTAAAGTGTCTATTTGGGGCTATATGTCGCACATTTTGAAGTCCAATAAAATTACGAAATCAAATTGTTGTCCAATCTTGTTACCATATCCTAGAAGAGCGCTTACTCTGTTACAGGTTCTGTGATTTTCAGACATTTTTTACTGTAGGGATTTGGAGTAATGTGATGGTAAAATGTCTATTTAGGGCTATATGTCCCCCACTTTTAAGTCCAATAAAATCACGAAATCAAATTGTTATCCAATCACTTTACCATATCCTAGAAGAGCGATTACTCTCGTACAGGTTCTGTGATTTTCAGACATTTTTACTGTAGGGATTGGAGTAATGTGATGGTAAAGTGTCTATTTGGGGCTATATTGCGCACACTTTGAAGTCCAATAAAATCACGAAATCAAATTGTTATCCAATCACTTTACCATATCCTAGAAGAGCGCTAACTCTCGTACAGGTTCTGTGATTTTCAGACATTTTTACTGTAGGGATTTGGAGTAATGTGATGGTAAAGTGTCTATTTGGGGCTATATTGCGCACACTTTGAAGTCCAATAAAATCACGAAATCAAATTGTTATCCAATCTCGTTACCATATCCTAGAAGAGCGCTTACTCTTGTACAGTTTCTGTGATTTTCAGACATTTTTACTGTAGGGATTTGGAGTAATGTGATGGTAAAGTGTCTATTTGGGGCTATACACCTGATAATTTGAAGTCCAATAAAATTACGAAATCAAATAGTTCTCCATCTTGTTCTTGTTGTTGGAGTGCTCTTGGTAGACTACTTCCAATCCCAGGAGGGACCAGCTTCATGGCTGATGGAGGATAACCATTAAGAGACTTTTTTCAGGACTGTTCTTCTATTCTAGTTTAATAAGTCTATGTTCCTTTTAAGTTAGGTTAGGGACTCGCAAGAGAATGAGGACCCTTGATGTGGCTTGCGAGCTTACGATATTTCTGCCTATTTTTTCTTCTAGTTTTCAACGGTAAAAGATATCTACTAATACCTCATTGAAGATGGACATCGAGCCATCAAGGAGCCCCACTAGACTAAAGCTGCTTTCACATGCAGCAGATTTTAGGCAGATTTTCTACAGCAGATTGTCTGTTGCCAAACCAAAGTCAACCTGAAGTTTCAAATCTGCTGTAGAAAATCTGCATCAAATCCGCAGTGTGTGAAAGCACCTTACTATTCTGCAAGTCTTCCCAAGTGCATTATAGGGCCATGCAGCTGCCACACTGACTGACAGCTACTTACGGCCCTAGCGTCTTGTTTCTGCCACCTAATAAAGAGTGCTGAGGGGCCTGTGTGAGCTGCTGGTGCCTGCTGATGCCCGTCCCCTGTGCCAACTTCTATGCTTTTATAGAAGAAGTCTGGCTAAAACATTTTTGTATTGTTATTGTATTGTCACCCAAATACAAATCCCCAATATACACCTATTACGGAAATGCTTAGGAAGCGCTTTTTTCTTTGCACTTACAACTGCATCAAGACTTCACTTCCTGGATAACATGGTGATGTCACTTCCTGGATAATATGGTGATGTCACTTCCTGGATAACATGGTTATGTCATCCTGGATAACATGGTTATGTCACGACCCGACTCCCAGAGCTGTGTGGGCTGTGGCTGCTGGAGAGGATGATGGCAGAGGGATGCTCAGTGTTCCTCCAGTGCCCTGTATCCCTCAGTGTCCCCCTGCCATCATCCTCTCCGGCAGCCACAGCCCACACAGCTCTGGGAATCGGGTCGTGACATAACCATGTTATCCAGGAAGTGACATCACCATGTTATCCAGGAAGTGACATCACCATGTTATCACGGAAGTGACATCATCATGTTATTCAGGAAGTGAAGTCTTGATGCAGTAGTAAGTGCAGAGAAAAAAGCTTCCTAAGCATTTCCCGTAATAGGTGTATATTGGGGATTTGTATAACTTTTGGGTGACAATACAATAACAATACAAAAATGTTTTAGCCAGACTTCTTCTATAAAAGCATAGAGGTCGGCACGGGGGAGGGGCATCAGCAGGCACCAGCAGCTCACACAGGCCCCTCAGCACTCTTTATTAGGTAGCAGAAACAAGACCGCTAGGGCGGTAAGTAGCTGTCAGTCAGTGGCAGCTGCATGGCCCTATAATGCACTTGGGAAGACTTGCAGAATAGTAAGGGTGCTTTCACACACTGCGGATTTGATGCAGATTTTCTACAGAAGATTTGAAACTTCAGGTTGACTTTGGTTTGGCAACAGACAATCTGCTGTAGAAAATCTGCCTAAAATCTGCTGCATGTGAAAGCAGCTTTAGTCTAGTGGGGCTCCTTGATGGCTCGATGTCCATCTTCAATGAGGTATTAGTAGATATCTTTTACCGTTGAAAACTAGAAGAAAAAAATAGGCAAGAAATATCGTAAGCTCGCAAGCCACATCAAGGGTCCTCATTCTCTTGCGAGTCCCTAACCTAAACCTACAAGGAACATAGACTTATTAAACTAGAATAGAAGAACAGTCCTGAAAAAAGTTTCTTAATGGTTATCCTCCATCTGCCATGAAGCTGGTCCCTCCTGGGATTGGAAGTAGTCTACCAAAAGCGTCCAACAACAAGAACAAGATGGAGAACTATTTGATTTCGTAATTTATTGGACTTCAAATTATCAGGTGTATAGCCCCAAATAGACACTTTACCATCACATTACTCCAAATCCCTACAGTAAAAATGTCTGAAAATCACAGTACCTGTACGAGAGTAAGCGCTCTTCTAGGATATGGTAAAGTGATTGGATAACAATTTGATTTCGTGATTTTATTGACTCAAAGTGTGCCGACATATAGCCCCAAATAGACACTTTACCATCACATTACTCCGAATCCATACAGTAAAAATGTCTAAAAATCACAGAACCTGTATGAGAGTAAGCGCTCTTCTAGGATATGGTAGTGTGATTGAATAACAATTTGATTTCGTGATTTTATTGGACTTCAAATAGTGGGACATATAGCCCCAAATAGGCATTTTACCATCACATTACTTCGAATCCGTACAGTAAAAATGTCTGAAAATCACAGAACCTGTAAGAGAGTAAGCGCTCTTCTAGGATATGGTAGCGAGATTGGATAACAATTGATTTCATGATTTATTGGACTTCAAAATGTGCGACATATAGCCCCAAATACACACTTTACCATCACATTACTCCGAATCCGTACAGTAAAAATGTCTGAAAATCACAGAACCTGTATGAGAGTAAGCGCTCTTCTAGGATATGGTAGCGAAATTGGATAACAATTTGATTTCGTGATTTTATTGGAATTCAAATAGTGGGACATATAGCCCCAAATAGGCATTTTACCATCACATTACTTCGAATCCGTACAGTAAAAATGTCTGAAAATCACAGAACCTGTAAGAGAGTAAGCGCTCTTCTAGGATATGGTAGCGAGATTGGATAACAATTTGATTTCATGATTTTATTGGACTTCAAAATGTGCGACATATAGCCCCAAATACACACTTTACCATCACATTACTCCGAATCCGTAGAGTAAAAATGTCTGAAAATCACAGAATCTGTACGAGAGTAAGCGCTCTTCTAGGATATGTAAAGTGATTGGATAACAATTTGGTTTCGTGATTTTATTGGACTTCAAATAGTGGGACATATAGCCCCAAATAGGCACTTTACCATCACATTACTCCGAATCCCTACAGTTAAAAATGTCTCTGAAAATCATAAAACCTGTACGAGAGTAAGCGCTCTTCTAGGACATGGTAACGAGTTTGGAAAACAATTTGATTTTGTGATTTTATTGGACTTCAAATAGTGGGGATATAGCCCCAAATACACAATTTACCATCACATTACTCCGAATCTGTACAGTAAACATGTCTGAAAATCACAGTACCTGTACGAGAGTAAGCGCTCTTCTAGGATATAGTAGCGAGATTGGATAACAATTTGATTTCAAGATTTTATTGGACTTCAAAATGTGCAACATATAGCCCCAAATAGACACTTTACCATCACATTACTCCGAATGCCTACAGTAAAAATGTCTGAAAATCACAGAAAATGTACGAGAGTAAGCGCTCTTCTAGGATATGGTAGTGAGATTGGATAAACAATTGCTTTCGTGATTTATTGGACTTCAAATAGTGGGACATATAGCCCCAAATAGACACTTTACCATCACATTACTCTGAATTCGTACAGTAAAAATGTCTGAAATCACAGAACCTGTAACAGAGTAAGCGGTCTTCTAGGATATGGTAACGAGATTGGATAACAATTTGATTTCGTGATTTTATTGGACTTCAAATAGTGGGGCATATAGCCCCAAATAGACACTTTACCATCACATTACTCCGAATCCGTACAGTAAAAATGTCTGAAAAATCACAGAACCTGTACGAGAGTAAGCGCTCTTCTAGAATATGGTAGCGAAATTGGATAACAATTTGATTTCGTGATTTTATTAGACTTCAAATAGTGGGCATATAGCCCCAAATAGACACTTTACCATCACATTACTCCGAATCTGTACAGTAAAAATGTCTGAAAATCACAGAACCTGTACGAGAGTAAGCGCTCTTCTAGCATATGGTAGCGAAATTGGATAACAATTTGATTTCGGATTTTATTAGACTTCAAATAGTGGGGCATATAGCCCCAAATAGACACTTTACCATCACATTACTATGAATTCGTACAGTAAAAATGTCTGAAAAATCACAGAACCTGTACGAGAGTAAGCGTTTTTCTAGAATATGGTAGCGAAATTGGATAACAATTTGATTTCGTGATTTTATTAGACTTCAAATAGTGGGGCATATAGCCCCAATAGACACTTTACCATCACATTACTCCGAACTTCCGTACAGTAAAATGTCTGAAAATCACAGAAACTGTACGAGAGTAAGCGCCTCTTTAGGATATGGTAGCGAAATTGGATAACAATTGATTTCGTGATTTTATTAGACTTAAATAGTGGGGCATATAGCCCCAAATAGACACTTGACCATCACATTACTCCGAATCTGTACAGTAAAAATGTCTGAAAATCACAGAAAACTGTACGAGAGTAAGCGCTCTTCTAGGATATGGTAGCGAAATTGGATAAAAATTGATTTCGTGATTTATTAGACTTCAAATAGTGGGGCATATAGCCCCAAATAGACAATTTACCATCACATTACTCTGAATTCGTACAGTAAAAATGTCTGAAAATCACAGAAACTGTACGAGAGTAAGCGCTCTTCTAGCATATGTAGCGAAATTGGATAACAATTTGATTTCGTGATTTTTTTTTTACTTTAAAATGTGCGACATATAACCCAAATAGACACTTTACCATTACATTACTCCGAATCCGTACAGTAAAAATGTCTGAAAATCACAGAACCTGTAACAGAGTAAGCGCTCTTCTAGGATATGGTAGTGAGATTGGATAACAATTTGATTTCGTGATTTTATTTGGACTTCAAATAGTGGGACATATAGCCCCAAATAGACACTTTACCATCACATTACTCCGAAATCCCTACAGTAAAAATGTCTGAAAATCACAGAACCTGTACGAGAGTAGCGCTCTTCTAGGTATGGTAGCGAGATTGGATAACATTTGATTTTGTGATTTTATTGGACTTCAAAATGTTGCGACATATAACCCAAAATAGACACTTTACCATCACATTACTCCGAATCCGTACAGTAATAATGGTTCCTCTATGTCTAAGACAAATAAGAGAAATAAATTAAAATGAGCCTGGTTTCAGGTGTTAAAAATTACATATAGTTAGAAAAAAATAAATATTTCCGGAGCTGAAGGGGTTAAACAGTATATGAATTAAACTGTGGTGGATGTGTAGGGGTTAAAAGTGGATGAATTGAAGTGTTGTGGATCTAAAGGGGTTAACAGTGGATGAATGAAGTGTGTGGATCTAAAGGGGTTAGCAGTGGATGAATTAGATTGTAGTGGATGTGAAGAGGTTAACAGTGGGGTAATTGAACAGTTGTGGATCTGAGGGTTAACAGTGGGTGAATGGACCTGAAGGGGTTAAGAGTTGACATTCTTTAGTTAGTCTCACATGTAGGTGTCACCCTATGATCTTCCTGGCACATTCTGGAGCCTGGAACTAACTAGTCCTGGCTATTACCGTAAAAACATGGTATATAGGAGCACTGCAATTCCTAGTGCTGATAGTGGACTCCATTTCAGTGAAGTGCTGATAGCGTGACTGCAGTTGTGTGTGTGTGTGTGCATCTATCATGTATATAGTGTATATTATGTAATGTAGTACTATAGATATTTTACTGTATATATATAATCTGCATGCTTTGTATCTGTGTATATATGTTTGTGTGTCTGTCATGTGTCTGTGTGTGTGTAGTATGCTTAGATGTAGGTATATATGTAAGGTGTGTGTGCATATTTGTGTATGTCTGCAGTATGTCATTTTGGTGCATATTTGTGTATGTCTGCAGTATGTCATTTTGTGTGTATATATTTGTATGTGATGATAAAAAGTTTGCACCCTGGGGGTCCAGTTGTGCAGGAGATCCCTGAGGCTTAGGGGCTGATCGGCTGATTCAGTATTATAGGGTGATGGTAGGATGATAGGAGTAGTAGTAGACATAACAGTAAGACTTTCATCAATGGATGAGGCGTTTTGAGGGAACCTCTTTGTCAGATCTATTGAGGGTTTTCTACAAAAAATGTCATCCATTGATTAAAGTCTTACGGTTACTTCTACTACAACTCCTCATATCATCTTTGATGTGAGAATCCTGAATCAGCTGATCAGCGCCTAAAGCCTCACAGCTCTCCTGCACAACTGGGACCCCAGAGTGCAAACTCTTCTCAATTATTGTACCGACTCAAAAAATAATATATAAGCAGCAGCATCAGACACAGTTAGTATAATGCCCCCTCATCTGACTGCACCCCCTCCAGACACAGGTAGTATAATGCCCCTCATCTGACTGCACCCCCTCCAGACACAGGTAGTATAATGCCCCCTCATCTGACTGCACCCCCTCCAGACACAGGTAGTATAATGCCCCCTCATCTGACTGCACCCCTCCAGACACAGGTAGTTAATGCCCCTCATCTGACTGCACCCTCTCAGACACAGGTAGTATAATGCCCCCCTCATCTGACTGCACCCCCTCCAGACACGGGTAGTATAATGCCCCCCTCATCTGACTGCACCCCCTCCAGACACGGGTAGTATAATCCCCCCCTCATCTGACTGCACCCCTCCAGACATGGGGTAGTATAATGCCCCCCTCATCTGACTGCACCCCCTCCAGACACAGGTAGTATAATGCCCCCCTCATCTGACTGCCCCCCCTCCAGACACAGGTAATAATATATGCCCCCCTCATACTGACTGCACCCCCTCCAGACACAGGTACTATAATGCCCCCTCATCTGACTGCACCCCCTCCAGACACAGGTAGTATAATGCCCCCCTCATCTGGACTGCCCCCCCTCCAGACACAGGTAATATAATGCCCCCCTCATCTGACTGCACCCCCCTCCAGACACAGGTACTATAATGCCCCCTCATCTGACTGCCCCCCCTCCAGACACAGGTAGGATAATGCCCCCTCATCTGACTGCCCCCCTCCAGACACAGGTAGTATAATGCCCCCTCATCTCACTGCACCCACTCCAGACACAGGTAGTATAATGCCCCCCTCATCTGACCTGCCCCCCCTCCAGACACAGGTAGTATAATGCCCCCCCTCATAATATAGTGCTCCGGCTGCACGCTCCATTGTGTGCATCTGGGAATTCAGATGCGGGTGCACACGGGTGTGCAGGAATTACAATTCAACAGAGATCCGGCTGGGATATTCTGGTAAAAGAGGTATTCTGGTGAATTTTTTTTTCAAATTAACTGGTGTGAGGAAGTTATAGGAATTCGTAAATTACTTCTAATTAAAAATCTACAGTCTTCCAATACTTATCAGCTGCTGTATGTCTTGCAGGAAGTGGTGTATTCTCTCCAGTCTGACACAGTGCTCTCTGCTGCCACCTCTGTCCATGTCAGGAACTGTCCAGAGCAGGAGAGGTTTTCTATGGGGATTTGCTGCTGCTCTGGACAGTTCCTGACATGGACAGAGGTGGCAGCAGGAGAGCACTGTGTCAGACTGGAGAGAATACACCACTTCCTGCAGGACATACAGCAGCTGATAAGTACTGGAAGACAAAGTAATTTACTGATCTGTAACTTCTGACAGATTTGAAAAAAAATTATTATTTACCTGAGTACCCCTTTAACGCTTTAATGACCACTGATATGCCTTCATGAAGGTCCTTAAAAGTCTTATTCTAGCCCAACACCTTGTGGTGAGGCTAGAATAAACCATTATTGGTCTCCTCTGCTGGAGATGGTAATATAAGAATAGACTAGATGGACATTTTCTCCTTCATCGTTTATGTTTCTAAGTCTGTGTTCACACATGACATTTTTCATGTGTTTTTGCAGCAATATTAAAGAGAACCTGTCACCTCCCGTGCCGGTCAGAGCCGGCCGACCCCCGCTAGAGCCCCTTAAAGTCACCTCATTCCCGAAGTCCCGCTTCTTCAGCCGGTGTGCGGGACGGAGATATCACTGTGGAAAGCCCGTGAGCGCGCGCTGCTAGATGAGAATGACGGCTCCATTCATTCTCTATGAGCGTCGGACTCATCTCAGCCACGCTCACCAGGCTTCCCACGGTGATATCTCCGTCCCCGCCACCGGCTGAAGAAGCGGACTTCGGGAATGAGTTGACTTTAAGGGGCTCTAGCGGGGGTCGGCCGGGCTCTGACCCGGCACCGGAGGTGACAGGTTCTCTTTAAGTTTCTACCTAAATGGTGCAGTTTTACAACAACTGCATCAATCAGTAACAACTGTATAAGTGACTGGCAGGGCACTAGGATTGCCTGCCTCACATACACAGCTCTATGCAAAGTCGCTGTTACTAACGTGAAGGTTTGTCGCTGATTATGTCTTTATATGTGGGTGGGCCCACTAATCAATTTCCCTGGTGGGCAATAGGTTACCCTAGTCCGACACTGTACACAGGCCTATAGAAGTGTAAAAATGAAGTATATGAAGCACAAATAATAAAGAAATATAAATTGGTGGGGGCAGTGGAGAAGAAACTATCATGATGATTAGATACCATAGCACTGAGTATGTTTAGATCTCTGCAGCTGTGTGTGAGGGACTACTTTCTTTACAGGTCAGTGAAGGAAAAGTGGACTGTGGTAACTAGAGAATTACTTAAAGAGACTCTGTCAGCAGGTTTATGCTGTCCTATCTAAGGGTAGCATAAACTAGTCATAGAGAAGCTGAACAGAATGATGTACAGTGGTACCTTGGTTCTCGAACTTAATAGGTTCCAGAAGGTAGTTTGAGAACCGAGCAGTTTGAGAACCGAGCAGTGTCTTCCCATAGGAAATAATGTAAGTGTGTATAATTGGTTCCAGCACCCACCAATAATTACCTACAGTACCCATATATTACATTGTATAGTGCCCAGTGTCATCTCTACAGTACAGAACAGAACAGCACTATACTGTACAGGACATTATACACAAGAAACATTCAACAAAAACAGTAGTCACTAACTCCTCACTCATCCTTTACTGTATATACACTAAAGCAGTCTTATACAGTACAGGATGGGAGATGGTGGTGCACTGACTGTACTACTACTGTACTGTATATGCACTCAGCAGTCTTATATAGTACCGTACTGTATGTGAAGCCTCACCAATGCTAAACTCACCAGGTTCAACCCTCCATCGACGCTCGCAAAAACCTTCAGATACCCAGTACTTCAAGACTGGGGGCCCGAAAAGTGTTTGAGAACCGAGCAAAGTTTGAGGACCAAAGCAAACTTTTCTTGAAAATAGTTTGAGTTCCAAGCAGTTTGAGAACCGAGCAGTTCAAGAACCAAGGTACCACTGTATTACTAACAGTGTTCTGTGCAGCTGATCCAGAGATATCTTTCTTAATAACATGGACAATAAGTAGTCCTCTCCATTATGTGCATAAGCACAGGAGTCCTCAATATTCCTGACAAGCAGAAAACTCCGCCCACCGGCTTCTGATTGGCAGCTATCTATCCATGCTGTTCGCATTTAAGGCGGAATGAACCTGGTGACAGATTTCTTTAAAGTGACACTGTCACCCCCTATTTGCATTTTGACTGCTCTCCACAGGTGTAAAGGGTAAATGTTACAGCTTTCATTACTTATTTTATATCACACCTCATGGTGCTTGTTCTGGTAAAAAGTCGTTTTTATCACCTGTGAATTGGTACATCGCTCTGCCCCTAGCACCACTTAGCCCTGCCCCCATCAGCGCCGTCATCGCTACATAGGCCACGCCCCCTCAGTAGTCATTGGAAGGGCCAGCCTAAAGCTCTAGGCCCCACCCCCCTAGATTGTCCTACACAATGGCCGATGAGGGGGCGGGACCTATGTGTCAATGACGTCACGGATGGGGGTGGGGCTAAGTGTCGCTAGGGGCGAAGCAATGTGGCACGTAGGCTGGGAGGCCCCGCCCACATATACCAATCCACAAAACGACTTTTTACCAGAACAAGCACCATGAGGTGTGATATAAAATAAGTAATGAAAGCTGTAACATTCTGTGACTCTGCTAATCCATACAATATTGGAATGCGGTCAAAACCTAGAAATGGATTATGGGCAACATCGCATGGCTATTGGTGAAGAAATAGAGGTATGGTGTGGGCCATTCGACATAAGCAAAGCAATGTACGAAGCATAACATCTCTATTGGCCACATTCATGATTGCCAACGTGTAAACCTTGCCTAATGGTATGTCCACATGTTTAGGTTTTTAATTACAATTAATAAAAACAAAGCCAGGAATGCATTTAAATCTAAGAAATCTGAGTCTCTCCTTTATAACCTGTCCTCCATTTATAACATGTTCCTGGTTTTGACTTCAACAATTACAAATCAGACAGTGTAAACACACCCTAAGGTTATGTTCACACAACATGAGAGACCAGCCGTTCCGTAACCAAGCCAGGTCACGGAACGGCCGGTCTCTGAAAAGATCATCCCTGCCGGTACTACAGCATCGGCTGGATGATCTTTGCTGCTGCACAGTTCTGATGCATCCATGCGTGCCCGCATCAGAACTCTCCACTGCACACTATCGAGCGTGCAGCTGCAGCTGCTTGCTCAATAGTGTGCACTGGACTAGCGTGGAATAGTGTGCACTGAAAAGTGGCCGCTATTCACTGCGGCCACTATTCACTGATAACTGACATGTCAGTTCTTTGCGGCGCCAGGAGGGATCCCGGCCGGAGCGTATACTATGTCTATACGCTCTGGCCGGGGACCCATAAAAAGCAAGGCAACGTATGTTCTTGTACAAAGAATGGCCGTTGTTGCAGATTGCAACAACAGGCGTACTTTTACGAAAACATACGTTGTGTGAACATAGCCTAACAGTGTAAACACACCCTAATAATTAATATGCAGTCCTCTATACCTGGGGCATTTCATGATCACACATATACAAACCTAAATCCCTTTATTGGACACTGTTTACAGATGGAGCACTTTGTCTGATGCTTGACAGTTTCAGCTAATGTTACTCTGTGTAAAACTGGAAGCCATACTAAGGACTGCGGTTCCAGACTTCCCCATTCAAGAAACTGAGACAACTCCAGATGTGATGTTCCATTTCCCTTTTAAAAAAGAAAAATCCTGAAGTCATTGTGGAGATCAGATTCTAAACATTTTCTAGATTGTGGCATTTATTCACAGTTAAAAAACACTGTCTGACTGATGGTCACATCATAAGGTTCATATCACTCTAGGGGTGGTGACAGGTCCTCTTCAAACATCTTGTCATACCTTATATGACATTGTCTGATGAGTACCACAGCTTAATGTGTACCTTTTCATAATTGAATGTGCCCCTTTGTACCTTTACATTGAAGGAAATAATTATTTGATCCCTTACTGATTTTGTAAGTTTCCCACTGAAAAAGACATGAACAGTCTATCATTTTAAGGGTAAATTAATTTTAACAGTGAGAAAAAGAATATAAAAATAAAATCCAGAAAATAACATTGTCTAAATCATATACATTTATTTGCATTTTGCATTGAGAAATAAGTATTTGATCCTTCTGGTTAACAAGACTTAATACAAGGGAAGTTTTAAGGTCCCTTTACACACAAAGATTATCGGACAGATATCTGACAGATTTTGGCAGCCAAAGCCAGGAACAGACTATAAACAGAAAACAGGTCATACGAAAGACTGAGATTTCTCTTCTTATTAAATCCATTCCTGGTTTGGCTGCAAAAATCTGTCAGATAATCTGTGTGTGTGTGTGTGTAAAGGGACCCTAAGTCAGGGTCTGTAGATTTTATGTTGTGTAAATCAATTGAAATAAATGAATTAACATGGCATAAATCCACTGTGTGAAATCCACTGTAAATGATGGCTTAGGCTATGTTCACATAACGTATGAACAACGGCCGTTGTTTGGCACTCAAAAACAATGGCTGTTGTATTGAGTGTAAAACAACAGCCGTTGTTCAATACATTGTGTGAACAATGGCCACTGTTGCTATTGACAGCCTGCTGCTTTTGAAGTCCATGGCGCTCTGTGCAGCTTCTCCCCGGACTGGGACCAGCTTTTCCAGGCCCCCGGGTCGGAGCAGTACAGACTTCAAATGCAACCAGCTGATAAAACGATTTCCGAGCTAATGAAACAATTCGCTTCATTTAGGCTCGGTTCAGACGTTGTAACTGTGCGGCTGTATTTTTTATGCGGCTGTAAATGTGCGGGTGAAACTCCGGCCGTGGGAAAAAATAGACATGCGGCTCAAAACATACGGTCATTTACTTGGAAATCTGGTTCAACTAAAAATAACAAATAAAATGTTAAGAAAGTGATGCAAACACCTCTGGATGCATCTGGGAAAGCAGGGAACACAGTTTACATGAATTGCTATTACCGGGTTTGCGATCCTCTGCACTATAGCCGATGTCTCTCATGGTTAATCTATTGAATTAATAAAACACATTTTCTTTCTAATAAAGTCCCTTTTATTGTTCAATAATTAAATGTAAACGATTCCATCATTTTGCAATTAAATATACTGTTAAATAAATATATATATAAATAAATGTATATTTATATATATATTTATTTTTGACAGTATATTTAATTGCACAATGATGGATTCGTTAGAATTAAATTATTGAACAAAGAAGAAACTGTTTATTTCAACGAAAATGTGTTTTATTAATTAAATATTAATTAGTACAGGAAGCTCCATAAGCCGTTAATTCATATTCCCGGCAATAGAGCATTCTGTACTAATCATCACTTTACTTTAATTAAAACATCAAATGTTTCTTCTAATTATGTTATAACAATAGCATTATTAGAAGAAACATTTAGAATTATATGTGCGCTCAGCTGATTGGCTGTTCGGCTGAGCGCACGTATAATGAGCCGGTCCGCAGCACAGTGACTTCATTGTGCTGCGGACCAGCGAAGAGACAACATCGGGACATCGGATGGTGAGTATAGAGCTCTCCCCACACCCTCCCCAGCACTGCACCCCTCCCAGCAAGGAAGGGGGGTCACTTAACCCCTTCCTTGCTGGGATGGGTGCAGTCTGACATCAGTCTGGCCCCCAGGGGGTTAAGGGGGATGCAATACATCCTCCCTTAACCCCTTGGGGGTCAGACTGTAAGCAGCGATCTGTAAAGATGCTGCATACTGTAAGGAGCACAACACCGCTCACAATGATGGGTGTTGTGCTCCTGTTTGTGTGTTTTTTGTGTGTTTCTCCCTTTTTGTTTTTCAGATATCGGTATCCTGGGGATTACGTCGGATTCCATGGACTACGTCGATGACCAGCGGTTGTTGTTTTAATTTTTTAATAAAATGGTCAATGAGGGGTGTGGGGTGTTTTTATTTGAATAAAAAATTTTTTAAACTTGTGTCTTGTCTTTATTTCTTTACTTTATAGACTTAGTAGTGGAAGCCGTCTAATAGACGGAATCCATTACTAAGTTGGGGCCTAGTGTTAGCCGGTATAAAATGGCTAACACTAACCCCCCATTATTACCCCAGTACCCAATGCCACCAGGGGTACTGGGAAGAGCCGGGTGCCAGTGGTCCCGGAGTGTCAAAATTGGCGCTCCTGGACTGGGGCGGCAGCAGGCTGGTAAGATTTAGGCTGGGGAGGGCTTAAACCAATGGCTCTTCCCACCCTGGTGTTACCAGGCTGCTGTCGTTTGGTTTTTAACCCGGCTGGTTATAAAAATAGGGGGGACCCTATGCGTTTTTTTTTTTATTATTTATTTATTTAAAAAACGCATAGGGTCCCCCCTATTTTTATAACCAGCCGGGTTAAAAACCAAACGACAGCAGCCTGGTAACACCAGGGTGGGAAGAGCCATTGGTTTAGGCCCTCCCCAGCCTAAATCTTACCAGCCTGCTGCCGCCCGGTCCAGGAGCGCCAATTTTGACGCTCCAGGACCACTGGCACCCGGCTCTTCCCAGTACCCCTGGTGGCATTGGGTACTGGGGTAATAATAGGGGGTTAGTGTTAGCCATCTTATACCGGCTAACACTAGGCCCCAACTTAGTAATGGATTCCGTCTATTAGACGGCTTCCACTACTAAGTCTATAAAGTAAAGAAATAAAGACAACACACAAGTTAAAAAACATTTTTATTCAAATAAAAACACCCCCACACCCCTCATTGACCATTTTATTAAAAAAATTAAAACAACAACCGCTGGTCATCGACGTAGTCCATGGAATCCGACGTAATCCCCAGGATACCGATATCTGAAAAACAAAAAGGGAGAAAAACACAAAAAAAAACATCATTGTGAGCGGTGTTGTGCTCCTTACAGTATGCAGCATCTTTACAGATCGCTGCTTAAAGTCTGACCCCCAAGGGTTAAGGGAGGATGTATTGCATCCCCCTTAACCCCCTGGGGGCCAGACTGATGTCAGACTGCACCCATCCCAGCAAGGAAGGGGTTAAGTGACCCCCGTTCCTTGCTGGGAGGGGTGCAGTTCAGGGGGGGGTGGGGAGAGCTCTACACTCACCCCGATGTGTCCTCTTCGCTGGTCCGCAGCACAATGAAGTCACTGTACTGCGGACCGGCTCATTATATGTGCGCTCAGCCGAACAGCCAATCAGCTGAGCGCACATATAATTCTAAATGTTTCTTCTAATAATGCTATTGTCATAACATAATTAGAAGAAACATTTGATGTTTTCATTAAAGTAAAGTGATGATTAGTACAGAATGCTCTATTGCGGGAATATGAATTAATGGCTTATGGAGCTTCCTGTACTAATTAATATTTAATTATAAAACACATTTTCGTGGAAATAAATTCAGTTTCAGTGTTCAATTATTTAATTCTAACGAATCCATCATTGTGCAATTAAATATACTGTCAAAAAATAAATATATGGATAAATATACATTTATTTATATATCTATTTATTTTAACAGTATATTTAATTGCAAAATGATGGATTCGTTAGAAATAAATTATTGAACAACGAAAGTGTCTTGATTACAAAGAAAATGTGTTTTAGTAATTTAATATATTAACTATTAGAGGCATCGGCATTCGGCATCATTGCCGGCTATTTTTGAAGTACTCCGTACGGACCACCTGTCAATCCTCGGCCGCATGTCCAGCCGCAAACAATGGTCTTGTTCATTTTTACGGGTCCGTTTACAATAGGGCCGTAGATTCAGACATAGTGTGCACTGTGCAGCCGCATATCCTATACTTCCAAGCATACACACGAACCACCAAAAATACCGCCGCACAATTACAGCCGCAAATACAGCCGCACAGTTACAACGTCTGAACCGAGCCTTATACTGTAAATTCACTCATCTCTACAAAGGAAAGATCACCATACTAAGGCTAGAGGGGAACAATAAATCTAAACTAAATCATTAAATTAGCAATTTTCACTAAATATGAAGATATGGGACAAGACAAACAATAGGAGACAACAACAGAGGGAAGGGAGCTGGGGCAGCAGGGAGAAGGAATCCTACATGGTGTCAGTGATAGAGAGGAAATCCCCCGTGTTCCAAACTGTCAGGAAAGTGTCCAGTTTATTATTTAAGGAGGCTGTAAGGTATTCATGTGGCCACAGGACGTCAGCCCTGTAAATAGATTAGTAGTAATAATTAACTATGCAATTTAATGTTTGTACACTTACAAATCTAAAGCAGCTCCTCACACTCGGTTCAACATTACTTCCTCCGAATGCTGCAACCTCTCCTAGTTGACGGGGTATCTGAATGGCTTCATGTAGAAGAAGGCCAAGCTGCCGTTGATCACAAGTTCCTTCAGGTCCAGCAACTTGTGAAAACAGATCTAAGGAAAACATTTACTTTGCATTAGAGAAGAGTAATATCAATATGAACATATTACTATTAGTATTATTATTAAATAGGTAGGCCCACCTCACAAAGGGATGGCATTACTGTTTTTGTCCTAACAAGTGGCCCAAAGACAACCAGCTGCGCAGGGTGCACAGCCAGATTGCTGAGGTACCACTGTGCAACTACTATTCCATGCTTACCACCAACAGCATTTGGTAAACCCAATACTTTTCTAGCACACTCACAGTCAGTAAAAACAGGGAAATAATAAAGGTAAGCTCCTGTCTCATTTTACTGCCTAGGAAGAAAGTTTAGAAATGAGAGAAAAAATGAAAGAAAGATATGTCTGAGACTCACTTTCTAAACAAAAATAGAAATGCTGCATACCTACCACTGCAAAATATGCTTATTTTAAGAACAATGGTGGGAAAGGACCGAGCAATGAATTGCTTCTCTATGCCATAGTGGCTACTAGCAGCAGCTCCAAGGGAGAATCTACTGCTTTTAGGGAACCAATCAGCTTGTGATTGCTTCAGCGTGCTTCCAACAGGCTGAGGCAATTGTGTGCAGAAATGATGGATCAATGCGATACATAGAGTATTACATTGATCCCTATGAGCAATCATGGTATTAAGTACCCTAGGGGAACTAAAAATGAGTGTAAACAAAAATGTTTGTTTTTTTAAATATAAATAAATGCATCCTATAATGAACGTTTAAATCAGCCCATTTTTCAAAAAATAAAATAAAATGCATGCATGCAGAATCACTTGAACTATTCAATTATCACATTACTGATTTTTTTTATATATATATTTTTATAAATTTTTCCACAGTTATTATATACAAAACAACATGTACATAAAGATAAAGAAAAATTGTTTATTATTTTCCTTCCTCCACCAACTTGCCTGTAGTTTTTGTACATGGACTTCTCCTTTAATACGTATGTGAATGTATAGACTTATTTTATAAATATTGATCCAGTTTAATCCCCACTCAGGATCAGAATTGATTTTTTTCGGCCCCCTTCACACGTCCGGAAAATCTGTCCGGATTTCCTATCAGGAAATCCGGACGGATTTCCGGACTCATAGACTAACATTAGACACGGACACCCTTCCGGATTTTTCCGGAAGGGTGTCCGTTCCGGAAAATAGGACCGGATTTTTTAGATCCTGTCCTATTTTCGTCCGGAAATCGGCACGGACGCCCCATAGAAGTCTATGGGAGCGCCGGAATCACGGGCATTTTCCTGATGTATATCAGGAAAGTGCCCGCGATTCCGGACTGGTAGAGAGCCAGCCCCGGCCGCCGTCCGATCACCCGCACACCCCCATCCCCCCCGCACCGCACCGCACACTCTGGCCGGCCAGACTGCGGTGCAGATCCCCCGCCCCCCCCCACCCCCCCCCGCCGCCGCCGCCGCCTAACCCCCAGTACCCGCTAGCCCCCGACAACCACCCCGCGCCCCCATACCCGCCGCCGCCGCCGCTCACCACCTCACCACCGGAACACCGCCCCCCCCCGGGAACTCACCACCGGCCGCCCGCCGGATGCTCCACACCTCCGACCGCCGCCGCTGCCCGGACCTCAGCACTGCACTCTGACCCGGACCCGGACCCCAACCTCGCGGCCCCGACAGAGCAGGATCCGGGACAGGTGAGATTACCCCATAGGACTACTACTCCCACCATGCTCTGCTGGCAGGCCATGATGGGAGTTGTAGTTCTGCAGCCTGTGACCATCCAGGTTGCAGAAGTACAACTCCCATCATGGCTCTGCTGGCAGGCCATGATGGGAGTTGTAGTTCTGCAGCCTGTGGCCATCCAGGTTGCAGAAGTACAACTCCCATCATGGCTCTGCTGGCAGGCCATGATGGGAGTTGTAGTTCTGCAGTCTGTGGCCATCCAGGTTGCAGACGTACAACTCCCATCATGCCTTGCTGAGAGGCCATGATGGGAGTTGTAGTTCTGCAGCCTGTGGCCATCCAGGTTGCAGAAGTACAACTCCCATCATGGCTCTGCTGGCAGGCCATGATGGGAGTTGTAGTTCTGCAGTCTGTGGCCATCCAGGTTGCAGACGTACAACTCCCATCATGCCTTGCTGAGAGGCCATGATGGGAGTTGTAGTTCTGCAGCCTGTGGCCATCCAGGTTGCAGAAGTACAACTCCCATCATGGCTCTGCTGGCAGGCCATGATGGGAGTTGTAGTTCTGCAGTCTGTGGCCATCCAGGTTGCAGACGTACAACTCCCATCATGCCTTGCTGACAGGCCATGATGGGAATTGTAGTTCTGCAGTCTGTGGCCATCCAGGTTGCAGACGTACAACTCCCATCATGCCTTGCTGACAGGCCATGATGGGAGTTGTAGTTCTGCAGTCTGTGGCCATCCAGGTTGCAGACGTACAACTCCCATCATGCCTTGCTGACAGGCCATGATGGGAGTTGTAGTTCTGCAGCCTGTGGCCATCCAGGTACACGGGTACCTGTGATTTATGTTGGCATACTAGACAATATTATCTCATCAGGAAATCCTGAAGGTTTTTCCTGATGGTTTCCTGATGGTAAAAACGGATTACTGTCAGGAAATCCTGATACTATCCTGATGACATTTGAGGTCTCCTGATCAGGATTTCCTGACAGTAAAAACTGACACGGACGTGTGAATGGGGCCTTCCTGTTTAGGGCAGAATGGTTTATGCCTTGTGTTTTTTTACCTTGCTATGGATTAATAGACAGTAAACAAAGTTCTAAAAGTTACTCACAGCCTTCCCCGCAATTCACAACCATCTTTCCCTAAACATCCTTGGGAGAACTAGATGATCATTTGACTTTTTCCAACCACATTATGCAGTTGTTAAAATATTCTACAGAAATAAAAAAGTAATTATGTAATTATACAAAGCATTCTAATCAATCCAATATAATACTCACATTGCAATTTCCCTTTACATCACAATCACAAAACACACTATTCCCGCCTTAAAAGAAAGAGCCCGTATCCTTCCAACACGACCACTGTATAATAAGAAGGAAAAGACATTGTCAGATTTTGATTCTGGTTAAATAAAAAAACAGTACTGCAGTACCGGCCGGGATGATCTTCAGTAACTGGCCAGGTCACAGAACGGCCAGTGTTATACGTAATGTGAACATGGCCATAAAATTGCAAAAACAGATGCATCATAAATACACAATTCAGATTGAAAACAGATTTAAACACAGGTTGTAATGTATACTTTCGCAAGCCACTGTATTTTGGCTGAAAAGCCCATTTTATGTTATGGTATGCACAACAAAAAAGCTATTGCAAATGCCTACCCATCAAAGACGTTTAGCAACCAGTTGAGGGCTAGATCCACACACAATGGCACATTGACTAAAAGTCCACGTTCTTCTTCTAATCGCTCATACAGTGAACTCAAACATCGAATTACATCAAGAACATCCAGAGAGCGATCTGCAGACTGCAGGATATCCGAACTAAATATCTGAGATAGGAGGGGCAGGGTGACTAAGTCCACTGAAACATGTTGATAGAAAGAAATAAAAAGCAGTATGAAGTAACACAAATGTTAAAAAAAAAGACATCAAAGGAGAAATAACAGATTTTAAGCACAGTCACCTCCTCAATGAAAAACCCTATTCTCATGACAACTGGGGTCTCTGTAGACTTTGATAAGGTATTTGTGGCATATGCAATAAATGTGCAAAAGGTTTGTAGTGTATAGTTTTTGCTGGTGGTCTATTAAATCGGCTGTCCATCATATTTATAATATGGACACATTTCAATGCTTGAATTATAAGGGAAAATCGTATCCCAACCATGTGATATAGGAACCATTTATAGTAGAGAGGCCATAGTACAGTGTAAGATTGCCCTGGAATGAGGCCACCTTAACGTGGTGGGGTGGTTTACACCGTTTGCAATAGGTAACCAAGAGCCTTATTATTTTGTGGGAATTTTTTTTAGCAGTTGGAGGGGCTGCTTTTAACTATTTTCATGTCTATGGTGGGTCTGTATCTTGCCATTGCAGCGAGCTGTTGCATTTTTCTGTGTTTTTGTATGTTTGCCATTTCAGCCATAGCAACATGCTACTGCCTAGTGTGAATGGTGTTCTAGGAAAGCTGACCAAATTTGTCCTTTTTTCTGTGTTTCAGATGGGGGAGTGGCTGCCTCTACTTGGTTGTGCACTCCACCTATCCCACCCAGGTGGTGTAATTACTTTTGCAGGTATAAGATGGATCTTGCATGCCCAGAGCATAGGCGTATTTCATGCCATGGAGAGGCCACAGTACAGTGTAGGGTCTGCCTTTAACGTGGTGGGGTAGTTTACACAGTTTGCAAATGGTAACCAAGAGCCTCATTATTTTTGTGGGAATTTTTTTTAGCAGATTGGGGGGCTGCTTTTAACTATTTTCATGTCTATAGTGGGTCTGTATTTTGCCATTGCGGTGAGCTTTTGCATTTTTCTGTGTTTTTGTGTATTTATAGTATTAGTTTAAGTGATCAGTTAGAATGTCCTCTAAGTGAACTTATACATTTAAAATATAGTTTGCATCACCCAAATGTACACAGTTTTAAAACTACTGATGCTTACATCTTAGAGCCTTTTGAACTCTACGCAGTTTCATTGCTGTTCGGTATGCAGAAAATTTGATGTTATTTAAATCTCCTGGAAAAAAAAGCAACAAAAAAAGGCAAATATATTATACAGAGTGTATTATAATTGTGTGTAGTTGTCCTTTAACGGTTTCTGGGCAAAGTGAACTGACTGGTGACACCCAGCACCCATGCCAATCAGCTATTCAGAGCCCGCAGTACACAGTAAACAGCCGATTGGAGCGGGTGGTGGGTTTCAGCACCGTGCTGATCAGTGACTGATGGCTGTGGTGACTGACGCCTTTGGATCAGTGCTGTGTTACTACCGCTATGTCTCTTGGTTGTATCTCCATCAACTTTTTTTTTTTTTTCAGAACTAACAAATGTATAGGATTGTGTATACCAAAAAACACAAACTGAGGAGGAAGTTAACAAAAGAACAATTTCTCACCAAGTGCCTGATATAGCTCTGTCATTTTTGGATGATCCCAGCAAGTTGTTTGTGCTTGGTGACTATATGAACAGAGAGACAATCAGCTAAAGACAAGCAATCATTAGCAATAAGGCACTAGACAAACACTGTATCCCATTATACCCTGGGAATGGGAGACTAAAAACAGAAAACAGAAAGTATAAGTATTAGTGTCTTGAATTGCTACTACAGGGGGCAAAGTATTGGCTTTCCAAGTTAAATATGCTAGCAAAGGGCCACTTTTACTGCCTTGTTCACAAATGTGAAGGGGAGGTCGTAGAGTATTTGAGGGGAAGTCAAGGACAATACATGCTGTCCAGTTGACACTGTCCATGTAGGGAAACTCTCCGGCCACAGCTGTAGCACCAATTCAGGCCCCAAGGGAACCCAGGCAGTCCTAGTAACTTCAGTTTTTCTCTCCATACACAAATAATGCCCAGGGAACAAGAATGGGCAGGGTATGTTTAGGTTTGTTACTGTGAACACTCAAGCAAGTAAGGCTACTCCAAACATTCCGTAAATAACAGAAACTGTGGACTGTGAACACGAGACCTTGTGACATCATGTATCATTATTATGCCAGGAGCACTAAAATGCTTAAATCGTCGCAGAACTGCACTGATAAAGCTGTGCAGCTGTGTCAGTACAGTCCCACAAAGATTTAAGCACTTTTAGCACTTCTGCCATCTTAATGACACGTTATACCAGGAGATCTCTGATTCTGTTGGGCAACTTCACGGTCTGGAATGGGTGAATGTGGTCTAAAGGATGAAACACACTTTTCAACACTTTAAGCAATATCAGTGTACTACTTTGAATTTGTACAATTTTAGAGCAAACTCAAGGAGATTTGAGCACTAAAGTAACTTTATCCAGTTAAAGACACAATCATTGTCCAGTCATTTGTCCAGTTCACAATCATTGTTAGAAAAGGCTAGGTGATACAAATTTCAACATTTTATGAATACCCCAACTCCTCTAACCTTATCCCAAAAAAGTAAACATGGCTTCTTCTAAGCAGCTGCCTATTGTAATTAAATGGCAGATAACAGGAACAGTGGAGTTAGGAGAAAGTCTGGAAGACCAAGAAAACTTTTAGAGCCAGCTGCTCATAGGATTACTAAAAAGGCAAATCCGACCCACTTGACTGCCAAAGACCTTCAAGAAGATCTCTGCTAGGTGGCCACACAGGCTCTCCTAACAAATGCTAATTGATCGGTGCTCATTATCAAAGTGGTGTCAAAGTGTGTAAAGGTCCATAGCCCTGGTCATACCCAATTTTTAACTTAAAGGGTTATTCTCATATGTTAAAGTGTTTTAACTGATGTAAAAGTAATTAGCAAGATTGCCTACTTTCGCTGTCATGCCTTGTACTCTATAACAACCTAGCCCTTTGCCTAGGTCAGTGATTTTCAACCAGTGTGTCGCGGCACACTAGTGTGCAGCGACACATGGTCGGGTGTGCTGCGGGAAAAGCTCCCCAAACTATGGTGCCCCTGCAGATCGCCCCGCTGCTGCTGTCCGCCTCACCTACTTGCCGCCTGTAGCGCCTGGACGTGCTCCTCCTATCCAATCAGCAGGGACCGGGAGCATGGTGCGCTGTGGCAGGCCGTGATGCGAGCACCACGCTCCCGGTCTCCGCTGATTGGAGGAGCACGTCCGGGCCCTACGGGCGGCCAGTAGGTGAGGCGGACAGCAGCGGCAATCATTTTAGAGGAGGTGAGGAGGAAGTAGGGGAGAGAAACCTGGGGATGGGGGAGAGAAACAGGAGAAAACAATGGGGGAGAGAAGCATGGGGGAAAAACAGGGGGGGGAGACAGGGAGAGAAGCAGGGGGGGAGAGAAACCTGGGGATGGGGGAGAAACAGGGGAGAGAAGCAGGGGGGAGAAAAACATGGGGATGGGGGAGGGAAACAGCGGAGAGAAGCAGGTGGGAGAGAAGTATGGTGGAGAGAAGCAGGGGGGAGAGAAGTTTGGTGGAGAGAAGCAGGGGGGAGAGAAGTATGGTGGAGAGAAGCACAGGAGAGAAGCATGGGGGAGAGAAGCACAGGAGAGAAGCATGGGGGAGAGAAGCACAGGAGAGAAGTATGGTGGAGAGAAGCACAGGAGAGAAGCAGGGGGGAGAAGTATGGTGGAGAGAAGCACAGCAGGAGAGAAGCACAGGGGGGAGAAGAAAACAGGCCCAGGTTTCACATTGAGTGAGTATAAATACGTTTAGAATCTATATTATTAACTATATGTATAATATGTACTGTTTTAGTGTCATTTTGTGCCATTTTGGTTGGTGGTTTGCCCCGGGATTTTTTAAGTATAAAAAGTGTGCCGAGGCTAAAAAAAGGTTGAAAATCACTGGCCTAGGTTACCGACAACCAATCTTTGCTCTGTGAGCATTGGCCATGCTGCCAGTCCCTCTGATCAGCATGCCATTCATTTTTAAAGCCTGGATATGCCCACCAATGTAGCCACAATCCCTTTTTGTACATTCTTCTTCGCAGACTGTGCTGTGTTTTCATCCTAAGGCTATGTTCACACATAGCATTTCTGTCAGTATTTTGGTTAGTCTTTTCCCCACCAAACCAGGAATGTGTTGAAAACACAGAAACTGAGCACAAAAATCTTTTTATTATAATTTTGCCCTGTCGGTTCCAGATTTTGGTCTGAAACATACTGACCAAAAGACTGACTGAAATATTAAGTGTGAACGTAGTCTAAAAAAGCACTAATTTCCAGGATGGGAGGGCCATGTGGATTGTGGAAAAGACTGAAAAGGCTAACAAGGAGGAATGGCCTGGCAAAGGATGAAAAAATATTTCTATTAACTATTTATTAATAAGTTGCATATAATAATTTTTACAACTATTTGTTGTAATACACATGCAATCATACACCAGAGAAATATAAGAGACAATAAGGCTACAACTTAAGCAGGACATTCTAGTTACTTACTTGATATAATAGGGAACCTTGTTGGGTGATATTGCTCTCTCCCAGGGCACTTGGACAGAAGCTAGAATATTAAAATGTGATTAATCTTTTATACTAAAATTTCAAAGTTAGTTATCTTTTACAAATGTCTAAAATACACCCTGACCCCCATCCAATATGAGTGCAGATCTAGGAGACCACAACTAGTTTATTGAGCTTATTAAACATCTTCATATTGGGTAAACAAGGCTGCTGGATTGTTAGTGTGGTCCTATAGTTCAGACATTGTTGGCTGCACCTGCCCTATTACACAAGGTGATGTGCAGCTGACATATAATGATTTTTGAATATTGCACAGACATGTTTCTGACCCTATTCCCCAAAACACCCCAAACAAACCTTAATCTATTACTGATTTACAAAATCCTATAAAGAAATCTGTCATGAGGATACAAGCAGTGCATGCCAGGGGCGATTCTTTGCAGTATTCATTTAGAAGCAGACATAGAAATCTGTGATCATTCCACAAAGCTCTGAATATTTTAGAGCTGGGGTGTCAAACTTAAAACCTTAGTGGGCCAAAATTAAAAACTTGGACTAAGTCGTGGGCCGACCATGATATTTATAAAAAAAATCGTGTATAATTGTCCAGTTAACCCCCCCCCCCAGCATCCCCCATGTGTCCAGTTAACCCCTTGCATCTCACATGTGTCCAGTTAACCCCCCAGATCTCCCATGTGTCCGGGTAATCCCCAGTTTCCCCCATGTGTCCAGTTAACCCCCAGCATCCCCATGTGTCTAGTTAACCCCCCTACCAGTATCCCCATGTGTCCCGTTAACCCCTCTCCCAGCATCCCCCATGTGTCCAGTTAAACCCCCCAGCATCCCCCATGTGTACATAACAACGTCACCTGCTGCTGTCACTGCTGTTGTGTGGCTCTGGTGGCTGAGGGAAGGAGCTGAGTGTGTGGTGGTCGGCCGGTGGCTGAGGGAAGGAGGAGAGTCCTGAGGGGGAGAACGCCAGAGGCAGTGCACACAGTCCCCCCAAGGCCCCACACAACATAATTACCTGTCCTGGACTCCAGCACTCCTGACAGTTACGGCCACAACCCTGGAATGGTGAGTTGTGCAGTACAATTACGCGACTTACTGGGAGGCGGGTTCAGTTCAGGACATATCCAATGGCAGCATAGGATAGATCCAATGGCAGCCAATAGATCTTTGCTTACACATTCTTAACGGGCCCAATAATAAACTTCGGCGGCCCAGCTGTATTATAATCACAGATTTCCTAGGCGGGCCAAAAAAAATGGCTCTGCGGACAACAGGCCAGAGTTTGACATGTCTGTTTTAGAGGATAAATTGGTGTTGTGACAATCACTTTCTGTGCACTCCTATCATGTGCTATCATTTTGGATGGAAATTAAGTTATTATGTGTAAACTTTCATTCCTGGCCACAATTTTACCTGTATCAGGTATTTTTGAGCAGATTTTCCCTCTGCAATCTGATTTAGGTTAGACCAACTGTTAGGGGCAATCTTGCACAATTTTTGGCACACTTAAAGCAATGTCCACTTTTATAGCTAGGCCAGTCTCTTTGTATACCACTATGTCACCTTTTGTACTCATTGGAAAAATATCAAAAATAGTAAATGTGGCAGAAGATATATAAGATGGTTTTGGTGCAATTGTGCCAAAATTATGACACATTAGCAATAGGGCCAAAGTGTGTGAAGCGTAGGAACCCTGCTTAATAAAAGGTAAGTGAGGGGTGATGTTTTGTGAACTAGCAAAGCGTTTGAAAAAGGTCTCCAGGGTGAGCTTCCCATGTTTGCTTCTCTCATTTGAAGTTGCAGATTCAAAGCAAATCGAATCTGGGCAATGAAATCTGCGCCATAAAATCTGCTGCAGATCTGCTATAGATCCTGTACATGTGAATACACCCTTAGCTGGGTTCACACTACGTATATTTCAGTCAGTATTGTGGTCCTCATATTGCAACCAAAACCAGGAGTGGATTAAAAACACAGAAAGGCTCTGTTCACACAATGGTGAAATTGAGTGGATGGCCGCCATATAACAGTAAATACCTGCCATTATTTCAATACAACAGCCGTATTTTTAAAATACCAGCAAATATTTGCCATTAAATGACGGCCATCCACTCAATTTCAACATTGTGTGAACAGAGCCTTTCTGTGTTTTCAATCCACTCCTGGTTTTGGTTGCAATATGAGGACCACAATACTGACTGAAAGATACGTAGTGTGAACCCAGCCTTAAGAGGAATTTTCAACTTTATGTTGTATTTGACGGCCTGATGGTGCATTTATTTTTGCGATTTTTATTTTCGTGAAAACGATCACATTTGAGAGATAATCGGCTCCTGGAAACACAGTGAACGCTCAAGCGACGAGCAAGAAATCGTATATTGTGATCTTTCAACATGTTCTCAAATCATTGTTGGTTTTTCACCGATTCACCCTATGTGTGAGACAGGATTAAGTGATCATAAAACGATTGTAATAACGATTTTTCCAAACCATTTATCATTCAGTCTAAACGCTGATCGTTATGAAAAAGACATAGTTAGTTACTTAGAAATTGTTATTCGTTCGATTAAGCGAATTATCACTCCGTATAAACGCAGCATGAGCTCTGTTGTAAACGAGCACTAATCTCCTAGATCGATAATTGTGCAACTAGGGCTGCACAAATAGACACTAAACTGTGCAAGCCCCGTGTTATTCATCCATTAGCCGCACATATCTTATTACATGGGAAAATGTGCAGCTGAAAGCAGATTTTTTTTTTTACATATCTGAAGTAAGAAATGAGTCATGGGGGATGAGGAAGAGGAGGAGCTAGGTGTGTTCCTCTGCTCACCTGCCACGCTTGCATGAGAGCTCCCAGGGCTGAATGACTGCTGGGCCAGGTGCCATGAATTGCTGAAGCCGGAATAGGCCGAGCGCTGCTGATGAGGAGTGTGGGGGAGACGGAGTGCCGTGGTGGACTAAGCCAGGAGAGTCGGCCAGACGCTGAAGACTGCGGCCCCCGCAGTGAGAGGGCGGGAGGGCCGCGAGGTGCCGGAGAGCGCCTCTGTCACCCGAGGCAGTGGTGAGAGAGCTGCAGAGGGTGACTGGCGATTTCCCCAAACTGATTTGAGAGTGGGGTTGTTCCTGCAGTGAGAGAGCGGGAGCGACTCACGCCGTGAGGGGGTGGTCTCCGGCCGGACGAAGGGCTGCGGAGCAGCGGTGAGAGAGCTGCAGGCAGCCACGAGGCTGAAAGTCTGGCCTCAGCAGCGAGCGTGGAGGATCTTTGGCGGCTGGGAGACTCGGCTATCGGCCTCCCCCTCTCGGGCATATGAGGACATACGGCAGCGGCCTCGGCAGGAGGTGAAGACAGGTGATACCCTCTCAAGAGGGAATAACGGCTTCTTTTATCTGACCGTGTCTATCTAGTGAACTGTGTCGTTTTGCTGATTTTTTTTTATTATTATCTGGGTCAGAGCCATTTAAAATCTGTTTATGTGTTAAGTCCTGGGAGCAGCGGAGTTACAAGTTTATGCTATGTTTCCCATGCTACGTGGACTATGGCACTATGGTGCCTCACTTTGCTAAGTGAATTTCTCTCCCTCCCTCACCTGAGAGTTGATCCAACAGAACTTGTAGAACAGGAGCAATAACATAACCTCGCAGCCTATGTATTTGGTTTATGTACTGTGCTCTTTGTCATACTCTCTATGGTTGGCAAAAGAGAAGTTTCTTATCCTTACTGGATCCTGTGTTGCCTTCGTATACCTTGCTGGAAATATAAAGCCCATAACTTTCTTGTATAAGTGGGAACCAGAAGCTCGTGTTTGCTGAACCCTGGGTTGTAACTCAATATCCTGTTGAGGATATAAAGTGTAAGATTGACTTGCAGTTGAAGATCTGGACTGCATTGAACTAAGAAGGGGCTCCTCCCCCATAAAATGGTGGACTTCCCTATGTGCTTGGCCCGGGAGGGCGAAGAGATTTGAACGGTCATCTCTTTTCTGCTTAGTCGAGGGTGGATAGGCGGACTGATTTTTCTATATGATTGCATGACATATCTCTGTGTTCTTTACAGTTCTGGGGGAGGGAAAGTGGGGAATGCTGGTTGACGAAGATCTGGTCTGGGACTCTGGGCTCGTATCTATGTGTGTTACTGGAGACGAGAACAAGAGACCTAGGTGATCTGTGGGTACTGATTTAGTGGGGACTCTGGGGTCGGATCTTAGTGATTTACGGGACCCGACAACAAGAGACTCCAGATAGGGATTTATCAGAGGAATTTTTTTGGGGACTCTGTGGTCGGATCTTAGTGCTTTACTGGACCGAGAACAAGAGACTTCAAAACAAAGAGTTGTTTTTTGCCTGGTGGTTTTGAGTACTGCATTCGGATGGATAAAAGGGGAGGGAAAAAGGGAGGGGGTACCCCGGGGAAACCCAGTAACAAAATGGATAAGTTTCTCTCTCCTGGTCAGGGGGCAAGTAAAAGTAAAACTGTTATTACAAGGACAGCTGATGAGTCCGCTTCGGAAGAGATACCAGGAGGGGAGATGGAGGAGGTAGATCCTTCCTCGGTATTGGGAAGAATCTTGGGAGTAGTGACAAAGAGCAGCAGCACTTTGGAGGCACTGTCGGGACAAGTGGGAGCCCTACAGCATGATATTGCCCTTATCAGAGAAGATGTTAAGAAAATTAGGGATAGGTGTACGGAAGCTGAGTCTAGGATTAGTACAGCAGAGGATGACATAAATAAAATCAAACAGGAGGTGGCCTCATTACTGGTCAGTAATAAAGCACTGAAGGAGAAGGTGGTGGATTTGGAGAATAGATCCCGCAGGGCCAATTTGAGGATAATAGGCATCCCAGAGGGGGAAGAGAGAGAAGGTGCATGTGAACTTATGGAAAATTGGTTGAAGAAACAATTTGCGGGTGGTCTCTCTTCCCTCTTTGCGGTGGAGAGGGCGCACAGGATTCCAGGTAGGGTTATTGTGGGTAACAACCCGAGAGCCATGATTGTTAAAGTGTCACTATCTAAGGATAGAGATGTGATTTTGAGGAAGGCAAGGCAAATGGAGGATTTGCGTTATAACAATGCTAAGGTTGTTATTTTTCCAGACTTCGCGGTAGAGACACAGAGAGCTAGGGCCCAGTATTTTGAGGTTAAAAAATCGTTGAGATCCAGAGGTATTAAATACTCCCTGTTTTTCCATCTAGACTCAGAGTGGAATGGGAGGGGAAGGTTTTGTTTTTTCAGTCGGCGGAGGAAGCAAGAAAATGGATGGATACGCAGGGGATAAATTAATGAGGGAGTATGAAGCTCCCATAATATGAACTGTTTTTTATTCTAGTGTTTTTCTTTCCCCATATTTATATAAGTGGGATAGGTAGCAAGTGTGGCGGGTGGGGAAAACTCGGGTGTAGGACACACTGTGTTTTGCAGTGGGTTATGGGGGGTAGAGGTGGGTGGGATGGGGGGGGGGAGAGGGGGGGGGGGGGAGAGGGGGGGGGAGGGGAGGGTGGGTCCAGCCCGGGACGGGAGAGAGATAGGAGGTTTTTTTTTTTTTTTTTTTTTTCTTTTTTTTTTTTTTTTTTTTTTTTCTTTTTTTTTGGCTGTGGAGACGCAATTTTGGCTGAGTAGGTGTTATGGTCAATATAGTTAGTTGGAATGTGAGAGGTTTGGGTGAAAGGCTTAAAAGGTTTGCTGTGTTTGATCAAGTTAATAAACATCTGCCGGCAATAGTTGGGCTGTTGGAAACCCATTTAACTTCAGAATCGGTGGTGGGTATCTCTAGGGGCTGGGTAGCCTCGTCATTTCACTCTTTTGGTTCCTCCTTTTCTGCAGGAGTGTCAGTTCTGATTCACCGTAGAATAGACCATAAAATCTTTGTGTCACAGACGGACAATAGGGGAAGATATGTATTTTTGTATGGTTGCATAGAGGGTTCTAATATAATTTGGCTTTTGTGTACATCCCTCCCCCGTTCTCCAGGGACATATTGGAGGATTTGCTGCGTTTCGCGGCAAATAAGGAATATAGGGGCTTTATGTCTCGGGGGATTTTAACTGTACTATGTCCTTGGAGGACAGGAGATCGGATGTCAGAAAGCTAGTCAATAGAAGCTCTCCATTGGAGAGGTTTGTGGATGAAGTGGGATGGCTAGATGTATGGAGGTGTCATAATCCAACAAGGAAAGCATTCTCTTGTTTTAGTTCCTCATACAGTTCGGCTTCTAGAATAGATATGGTATTCAGTGATTGGGGGGGTTTAGATTAGTTACTAAGGTTACATATGCTTCAAAAAACATATCTGATCACACTCCGGTGATATGGGGTCTGAAATTATGTGGGGCAAATGAGCATTTGGATAGACCCTTTAAACTTAACCCTCATTGGCTTAATATTCTGGGAAAGGAGGATGAGGAAATTGACAGAGAAATAGAGGGCTTTATGCTGTCTAATAGGGGAACAGCAAGTATCCAGGTGTTGGGATGCCTTGGCATCTAAAGGCATTTATAGAGGGTGTTATTTTAAAAAGATCCTGATTAAAAAGAGAGAATTTAAAGATAGGGAAAGGAAGCATGTACAGGAGGTTGAGAAGAAAAGTCGAGATTATGAGATAAGGGCGGATGAAGGATCACTTAGAGAATTAAAGATAGCCCAAGAGGAATATGCTAGGTTTGTGAAAGATAGAGCTTATAATAAAATGTTATTTTCTGACTATAGGAGATTTAGGGATGGGAGTAGACCAGGCCAACTTTTGTCTAATATAATTAAGAATCAGACACAGAACAGTAATATCTTTTCCATTAGGGGAGAAAATGGTAGGTTAGCCACTGATCAGAATGCCATAGAAACAGCTTTGTGAATTTCTATACTAAATTGTACTCCTCTTCTTCCCCAGACCTATCCAAATCAGATATGTTATTGTTTGATCGCATTTCCTTGCCTAGAGTAACAGAAATGCAGAGAGAAGTAATGGACTCACACACTCTCTCTGGCAGAGTTGGAGGCAACTTTGGCCTCTGTAGCTGGAAATACGGCTCCGGGGGCAGACGGATTACCGTATGAATTTTATAGAAGACATGCTAAGGTGGTGCTTCCGATTCTGCTAGAGGTGTTGAATCAGTCTATTTGGGACGGGGGACTTCCGGGATCTATGGAGGAGGCGGTTATTGTGCTTATAGGAAAGAGGGGGAAGGACCATCTTGAGATGGGGAACTACCGGCCAATCTCTCTGTTGAATATAGATTTTAAATTGTTCTCTAAACTAATAGCTAGGAGGCTGTCAAAGGTTATTACGGCTTTGATTTCGGAAGATCAAAACGGCTTTATGCCAGGCCGTACAGTATTTAATAACATAAAGAGGATGTACTTGAATATGCAAATTCCAGCTGAGGGGGACAGAGCTGTTGTAGCATTGGATGCGTGTAAAGCATTCGATCAGGTAGAATGGGCATATTTATGGAAGACCCTCGAGCATTTTGGCTTTAGTGCTAAATTTATAAAATTGATTCAGGTGATGTATAGGCAGCCCTTGGGTAGACTCCTTATTAATGGTAGGGTGTCTCCACAATTTAGTATTCATAGAGGGACTAGACAAGGGTGCCCGTTGTCCCCTATGTTATTTGCTCTGTACATCGAGCCTTTGGCGGAATGGATAAGGTCTTGTGGTAAATTTAGGGGCTTCGGTTTGAGGAGAGATAAGGAAAAAATACTTATGTACGCGGACGACTTGCTCCTCTTTGTCGTCGACCCCGGTGTGAATCTTCCGGGCATAATAGAGGATTTTGGGGTGTTAGGTAATCTAATGGGGTTGTCGATAAACTGGACCAAGTCGTTCATTATGCCTTTGGATAGAGACCTAGGGGACGGCTTCTGTAATCTGAAAGTCTGCAAGATGGGGGAGGGTCTTGAGTATTTAGGGGTACTGGCGGCGGGGTGGATCCCTCTCATTTTTTGAAACATAATATTAAGCTCTGGTAGAAAGAATAGAGAAGAAGGTGGCGGTGTGGTCTAGTCTCCCTATATCGATGTCGGCGAGGATGGCGCTTATCAAGATGGTCCTTCTCCCTCAGATAAATTTTTTTCTGGCCGCCTCACCAATTTGGATACCTACTAAGTGGTTTAGGAAGATTGAGATATTGCTTAACAGACTGATTTGGGGAAGAAAGAGGGTAAGGCTTCGGTATGGTCGGTTCTGCCCTAGGATGGATTGGGGCGGCTTTGCTCTCCCGGACTTCTTTTTATATTTTTTGGCTTTTCAGTTTGCCTATATTATTACCCATAAGGAGTCAAGTTGGTGTTTCTTAAATTGTATGAAAAATAGGGAACTGGGGATTTTTGAAATATTAGAGTCAGGTGGTTTACAGGTTTTCTCAAAGGGTGTAGATTTTTTTGGTACACTAACTCACAGGATTTGGCAGGAAATTAAGAAGGTTTGTAAGGTTAGAGGGAGCTTGGCATGTACGGAGCTGTGGAATAATATTAACTTCCCTGAATTTGAGGAACTTTCTAATCAGAAGTTTGGAAGGAGTTTGGACATAGTAAAGTACAGTTTTTCTTTGAGGGAGGTCTTCTCAGGAAATGGGAAGATCTCTTTATAGGTTATGTAGATACCTGGCAAAATAGATTTTTTTATGCACAATTAAAACACGCGGTTAATAGAACACGTAATAAAGAGAGTTTTTTTATTTTCTGTAATGAAGGAATGGAAAAAGTTATGGCTTTGACAAAAGGGAAGGGGCTTCCTTCACGGGTGTACACAATATTATTGGAAGAAAGATATGAATTAAGGGTGCCCGCCCTTAAGGCTAAATGGGAGAGGGTGTGTGGATCACTTTCAGAATCTAGATGGAAGGGTATGCTTAAGAGTGTTAATAATGTATCACAGAATCCTGAATACAAACTTATACAATTTAAAATATTGCACAGAGTTCATTATTCACCATTGTTTTTGCACAAGGTGGGAGTCCGGGAGAGCTCATGCTGTGATAGATGTGGAGAGGGGGAGGCAGATCTGACCCATATGTTCTGGCTATGTTCTAAGATTAAAGAATACTGGATAGGAGTAATGGAAGTTCTGGATAATAAAGGTATCTGTAAAGGGCAACTCACATTAGAGGTGGCAGTTTTGGGGGAAAAACCGGAATTACAGTTAGAGGGAAATCTTTTGGTTAAAGTATTGTTCTTGGCAAGATTGGTAATCTTGAGAAACTGGATAGGGAAGACGGGACCTTCAATAGAGGAGTGGATAAGTCAAGTGAATGTGATCAAAAGGTATGATTGGTGGGAGGCTAGGGGTATTAGGAGTAGAGAGGATAAGTGTAAGCGGTTGTGGAGGAAGTGGTGAATTTTTTTTTTTTTTTTTTTTTTTCCTCTTCCTTTGTCTCTCTCGTTCTGTGGCTGGTAGGGGGGGGGTTATGGGGGAGGGGAGGGTTTGTTTCTATGATATTACAATTATTTCTGATTGATGTATTGGGGTAAATAAGATTTGTATATGTGCGATTGTCCTGATTTTGGACGAGAGCTAAGGTGGTTTGTATTGTGAATTCTATTTATGTTAAATAAACTTTATAAAAATTAAAAAAAAAAAAAAAAAAAAGAAATGAGTCATGACGCTAGCTGATCACTGGCCCTGATACATGGAGCGGTATCTCCCTGATTGGGCAGATAATAAGCCTGTGCAATAGGGCCTTTAGACATTTAAGGGAAATTCACAGTAGTGTGTCAAGTTGCTTAACTAATCGCTAACTCCCAAGATACAGACCATATCATACATTTTTAGTCACCTGACCCCTTTACTCATACAAGTGAAGGGGGTCACGTTGCAACCCACAGGTGTGTGCATCGTCCGTGAGGGAGCTTGTGTGGAAAGTCCACGCAGTTTCATAATACTGGAGGTTCTAGTATCTGAGATAATGACCTTATTGAGAGCTCAGAAGCACATGTAATTTCAAGGGTATGGGCCACCACAAGATTATGTGGCCTAACTAAAGGAAAGGATTCCAGTAATTTTCAGATAGAAAGAATAAATTAAATAAGGTAAATTCTTGATGAAATTGTGGCATTTTGGTGTTGTAGCTTGTGGCCTACATTTTGTCCAACGACCCTATGATATTTACCATCTCTGAAAATAAAAGGGACATGTGTAGGTTTCATAATGTCTGATTTTACTAATAGTCTGTTGCTATTCACTTTAACATTTATGGAGAAAGTAGAGAAACTTACAAGATAAAAAATGTTGAGACTCGGGTCCAAAGTCACGGTGAGCATCCTGCAGCTGCCGGAGACGTTCCGTAACAGAAGTCTACAGAAGAATGTCTATGAATTCATTATATTTATGTGCACAAACATATTATTAAACAATCAACTTAGTATAGGCTGTCATACATACTTGTAAAAGAAAAAGGGGAACAGCACTTCATAGTGTGGATCAATGGCTACTCAGAGGGTGGGAGAACTCACAAGAAACTCTCACCTGGCTCGGTTGTGCAAAATAGGAGGCACAACACTCAATAATGCATGCAGGGTAATGGATCGCAGTTAATTCCATGGAATCACAAGGATCCTCAAATATAGAAACAACTCCTCCACTGCAATAGCAGATAAAAGTATAACCAAAGCATTGTCTTTTTAAAAAATTGTTATACTGGTCATCTGGTACCTTTTTGTTGAAACCTGTGATTTGCAGTGGAGGAGCTGTTCTTACATGTATACTTGTATATGTCAATACAATTAGTTGACTAAATAAAAATATTGGTACCATCAAGTTTGACAGGTGGCATATAAAGGCTCTCTTGGGTATAAAAAAAAATCTACAGCAAATCAATATTTGGTGTGACTACACTGACCTCACATCTTGATGTTGATGTGGGGACCATATGATCACTTTCAAGACTTTTTGTTCATTTGTACGCTAAAGATTTTAGGTGAAAGTTTTAAATGACATTGACTGTATCTTTGGGGTTGTTGTCCTGCTGCAGAAAAAATTTCGAGCCAGGTGTCTCCTTGATGGCACTACACGAAGAACAAAGCTTCTCAGCATTGAGAACACCATAAATTATGAGCAAATCCCAAGTCCTTCATCATTTGCTGAAATGTAGCCCCAAACCTGCAAGGAATCTCCACCATGCTTCAATATTGCCTGCAAGTGGCTTCTGTTACAGCCACACATTGCTTGTCTCTATTTCAATATCGAATGTGGGCTTTTGGCTGCAAATATTCTAAAATTGATTTCCAAACAGGCTTCTCCAAACAGTAAATGGGTGTACCTAGGTTTCTGCCAGTTCTAGCGGCTGCCATGTCACTAAGGGTGGAATTTAGCCCGTTCAGCCAATCAGTGACTGCAACGGTATCCTGCCCAGTCACTGACTGGCTGTGTGGGGCATTCATCAGTTGGGTCCTGACATAGCAGCAAAGGGGAGACTTGCAGGCTATCGGCAAGGTCCAGGAGCGGGTTCTCCGCTCCCAGAATCATATTGGTAGATGATGCTGTGAGGGAAGGAGGGGAGGGAGTTGGCTCCACTACAAGGCTACCACGTCCATGCTGTCCGTGAAACATGGAATGTGTGTAGAAGGCCTTATTTCTACTGTTACTTGCAGCTGTTATTTAGACCAGTGTTTTTCAATGATGGTTTATTTGCTTTATAGGGGTAGTGCGGCGGCAAGCAATTATTCACTAAATAACACACATTACAAAGTTATACAACAAGTATGTTTTGTTAGTAAATGGCCCCCTTCCCGGGTTTCCCCCCACCCACGCCACCCCCGGAAGTGTAGTGCTCTACACTCACCTGATCCGTGTCGACCCCCGTCCGCCATCTTGTGACAATGATGTCGTCCCTCGTGCCAGCCGCCCTCTGCAGCGTCATCAGCTGCTCAACCACGATTGGCTGAGCATAACTGTGCTCAGCCAATCACAGCTGAGCAGCTGATGACGCGGCAGAGGGCGGCTGGCAAATAAACCATCATTGAGAAACACTGGTCTAAATACACCCTATATCTGCCCCAGCCAATCCCTGCACTACTATTGTCTGCATTACCTTTAAGGAAGCCACATGCTCCACATAGGTCACTTGCATTATAGTGTTCCAAGTGAAAGTGTTTCTACTAAATGCTTCATTATATGTGTTTGAACTCTACCTGCCTTCTTGAATCCTTCTTTGCCTGACCCCCTTTACCCTACCTCAATATATAACCAGAGTGCTGACAATAAATGTTACTGCCTGCCTTCTAGCAGAAGAAGAGAAACCTATGATCCCCTTAGATGCTGCAGCCAAGTTGTGATTGTGGCATTTATGTGCTTTTTCTGTCACTCTTTATCGGCTCTGTGGTGACACAATTTCTGGCAGCAAGTGGCCTAATGAAAGGCCCCCAGGTATGCCATGTATTCGCGCCCACCCAGCTGTGCCTCTGGCAAGATCAGTTTGGTCACCTATCAGCATTATATTGACAGAATTATACCCTGCACTGTAGTAATAATGCAGTGTAATATATGAGCAATCCAAAGACTCCATTTCAAAGTACCCTTGTGGGACTAATAAAGAGTAAAACTATTTAAAATAAAATTAAAATAAATATATAAATAAATAAAATTCCTCAAATGCAAAAATTCTGTATTTTGTTAAACTGCCTCAGAATACAAAAAGAAAGTAATCAAATAGTTATATGTACACCAAAATAATGCAAAAAAACAACAAACAAAAAACAAGCATGTATTATAGGTATGTTGACAAAAGATGTTGCAAAAAAATAATGGCACTTGGGTGACAATTAAAAAAAATTGAGACAATTGCTTGGTCAAGGGGTAAAGAGCCCTTTATACATAGCCTGAATATCACTAATGAGTGTTCTTAGAAACATTAATTTAGCCAAAAATTGACTGAGGCACGCAAGCCTTCCCATAGAAGCACTGTGTGACAATTAGGCAGGCAGGATTCTGCGGCGGAGAGATTTACTGCGAAATTCCGCCGCTTTTGCTCAGTATGAACATACCCTAATACAGACTATTTGCAAAGTCGCTTTATTTTTAATTGTAGACATTAAAGGGGTACTCCGGGCTGTGGGGCTTTTTCGCCTATGACCGGGGAGGAGGTGGTTGAAGGCAACGGCGTCCTCTTACCTCCCCGGTTCCAACGCACTGTTCCAGTCCGCGCTGCCTGCCCACTTCCTGGTCTCTTACGTGGGTTTGAGACGTCCGCTCAGCCAGTCAGTGTCAGAGGCGGGATCCGGCCATAGGCGGAAAAGCCCCACAGCACCCCTTTAACTGTACCAAGAAGATGATGCATAAAAGGAGAAGTAAGCTTTTTTTTCTCTGATAGGATATATAATAAAGTTTCTTATATTCACGTGTACTATTGATTATGGATCTAAAAGAATTTGTGCTGGAAGAGAATATTGTATTCTTTTATGAAAGAGATAATAAGCTTTTTTTTTTATCACACAGCAGACTAACAGTACAGATGAAGAAGACTATACTCCTTTTAAATACCACATAGGGATTAGGTGCCTTTAAAAAAAAAAGTGATCCTGGTACTGAATGTAAATTAACTGCATATACCTGTAGCTGTTTCCATCGATTGTTAATTTGCTCAAGCTCACGCGCATTTTCTACAGAGAGGTGAACATCACATAAGGCTAGCTGATGGGCAAGGTCATTAGCCATCTTGACTGTGTCTTTTATAGGAGTTATTTCTTCTTTAAATAGCTAAAAAATAATGAAGACATAATTTTTATTAAATTTGCTATTACTGCATATAATAACATCAACAGCGCATTGTCCTTTTTACCTTTGTAGCCTGGATGTGCTCAGGCAAGGAAATCGATAAACAATCTCCTATTGGTTCCCAAGTTGTTTGAACACTCTCTGCTTGACTTAGCGCATCTGTAGCTTCTTTCATTGAAACTCCTAAATCTCGAAGCTGCTCTAATGTCCGTTCCAGATGACGTTGCTGGTCTAAACTACGAGCAGTCAACCTGTCCCACAGTTCACTAGCCACACTTGCTTGTTTCCAAAGTAAACGGCTAAGACTCTGAGATCGGCTCCTGGGCGAGGCATCTGGAGAAGTTTTAAAGGAAATTGAAAGTTTAGCATTGTGTTTTGGTGACCGGCACCAGCCGCTCTGCTACAACATTCTGATTGTCAAGTGAAAATGTAAAAGAGAAAGGGCCAGTACTCCAAAAATTAGCACAGGTTATTTACTGAGCATTTTTTTAGCACATGTATAAAAATACTCAATGGAGATTACAGTACACACTCCCACCACAAGAACTAGAATTCAGCCCTGATCTTACAGGCTGCTAAATAGCTACGTTCTCTAGTGCCAAAAGAAAAATCAGACTCTGTGAAACTCCCTGCTTTCAGGGTATTAGCTCAAACCTTGGCTGAGCATTGCACACTTTTTAAGGTTACCTGTTTTTTGTGCGTCTATAGAAGATCTTGAACAGCACATGTTAAAATCTGTTTTAAATCTTTGGGAGACCCCTTGCTGATGCAGTAAAACTATCTTATGTCTTATGTTGCAGTGCTCAGTTTTGCTGTGATGTATGAACTGTGGTATGAAACTATCTTTCACAACCTCACCTTTGTAGCAGAGTTTGGCTGCTCCTCACCCAGTTTAGGCTTCCTACATAGCTACTTTTGTCTCAGTTAATACTGGGTTTCAACCTACATAAGGAATGATGGTCATTTTCACCTGTATGGCATAATTGGTTAATCATACACCTTACATTACGTTTGAACAGTACTGTACATGAGGTTATATCTGATGTAGAGGGAAGGATGCAACTCCTATGTCCTATGTCCTTTGCAAGGATTATTAAGGGGGAAAAAGGTACTAACCTTTGGCTAAAGTAGATGTGTCATCTTCTATATCTTGAAAAGGATGTTGTGTGAGGAAAGCTTGAGCAGATTCAAGTACAGAATATATATAAGGACCACGAGACTTCACCTCTTCCATAAATAGCTGTGATTAGGGTGAAATTATATTTAAAAAGAGCATGCCACAAAACCGATATCCATATATTTAGATTTAGGTTGTTATGACCTAATGCACACTTGTCATTTCCAACATTTTTAAAACTTGCATTCCTTGTTTTTGGACTTATAATATACTCAATACAAAAGTATTACAGTTTTCAGTACTAACGATAAAGCAGTTGCAAGTTCCCTAGGGGAGATGAAAAAGCTGAAGAAAAATAAATAAATAAATAAAATAAAAATAAATATATATATATATATATATATATATATTATAGAGAGAGAGAGAGAGATAGATAGAGAGAGAGAGATTTGCAAGTTTTCCCACCTGCAAAGAATGTAGAAGGGTCTAATTTTTATTGTAGGTACACTTCAACTGTGAGAAAAAAAATCCAGAAAATCATATTGTATAATTTCTAAATAATTAATTAGCATTTTTTGCATGAAATATTTGATCAACTACCAACCTGCAAGAATTCTGGTTCTCACAGGCCTGTTTTTTTTTTTTTTTTTTTAAAGCTCTCCTCTGTTCTCATTACCTGTTTTATTTGCACCTGTTTGAACTCATTACTCATTAAAAAAAAAAAAAAAACAACACCTGTCCACATAATCACACTTTAATCTCTCCACCTTGACCAAGAACAAAGCTTGCTAAAGACATCAGGGACAAAAGTGTAGACCTGTACAAGGCTGGGAGGGGCTACAGGACAATTGAGAAGCAGCTTGGTGAAAAGGAATTGTTGAGCCAATTATTAGAAAATGAAAGAAACATAAGATGACTGTCAATATTCCTTGGTCTGGGGCTAAATGCAAGATCTCAGCATAATTGCAAAAAGTATTCTCTATTGTATCAAACTTATTTCATGCAAAAAAATATTTAAGAGTCATAAAATGCTATTTTATGGAATTTTTTTTTTGATTCTCACAGTTGAAGTGTACCTACAATAAAATTTAAGGGGTGATCCGGAGCTACAAAAACATGGCCACTTTCTTCCAGAGAGAGCACCACTTTTGTCTCAAGTTCAGGTGTGGTTTGCAATTAAGCTCCATTCACTTCAATGGAACTGAGTTGCAAAACCCCACCCAAACTGGAGACAAGAGCAGTGCTGCCTCTGAAAGAAAGTGGCCTTTTGTTTTGTAGCCCCGTTAAAGATCTGTCCATCGTCTGTAGGTAGGAAAACTTGCAAAAACGTCAGTGTATCACATATCTGTTTTCCCCACTGTATGTGGTTTTCATCTCTGAAACCTCCTTAGTTTTAGCAATTGGAGCTGTAATCATATGTTGATTACTGATACTGTTGGTCAACCCTTGTTATACACTGTTAAGACAATACTGTTTGTCAACTAAAACCGTAATTTGACCTGCTTGACCTAATATTCTATTTAGCTGTTCGGTGGTACTGAGACTCTTGCCTTTTCTGTTATGCTTTTGCTGTTAGTTCTCCCTCATCCCCACTTTGCGTTTATGTACTCTGCTTCCTTGTCAATTAAAGGGGTAGTGCGGCGCTCAGAAATTATTCACAAAATAACACACATTACAAAGTGTTATACAAGTTTGTAATGTATGTTATGTCTGAATCGCCCCGTTCCCCGTGTCCCACCACCCCCACCCGTGTACCCGGAAGTGTGGTGCATTATACATTACCTGATCCCTGTCGAGGGCCATCCGTCATCTTGCGCCAAACATCATCTTCGGACGGACGGCCGAGTCGCTGCCGCCCGTCCCCCCTCCGCCACGTCACAACTGTGCTTAGCCGCAATTAGCTGAGCACAGTTATGCTCAGCCAATCGCGGCTGATGAGGCGGCCACGTCATCAGCTGCTCAGCCGCGATTGGCTGAGCACAGTTATGCTCAGTCAATTGCGGCTGAGCATCGGATGACGCTGCAGAGGGCGGCCGGCATTCGGGACAGTCGGAGCTGTTCACCGTCCGCCCGAAGAAGACGTCACTAGCTGAAGATCGGAGACGGGTGACGGCACATGACAGGTGAGTATAGCGCACCACACTTCCGGGTACACGGGTGGGGGTGGTGGGACACGGGAAGGGGGCCATTCACAGACATAACATACATTACAAAGTTGTATAACTTTGTAATGTGTGTTAGTCTGTGAATAATTTTTTACCGCCTCACTACCCCTTTAAGCTTTAAATATGAAAAAAAAAACACTCTGGTAATTACAGTGTGTATTATACAGTAAATTGACTGACTTTCTGCAGAACATTACAATACACTCCTCACTTAGTGAATCTTTTTCATAAAAAAACTGAAGACGTATAGTTGATGTAGTGCAACCAAAAATCACTCTTTAAAGTGACTTTGTACCCACAATCTGTCCCCCACAAACCACTTGTAACTTTGATTAGCTGCTTTTAATCCAAGATCTGTCCTAGGGTCTTTTCGGCAGGGGATGCAGTTATTGTGCTAAAAATCAACTTTTAAACTTGCAGCCCTGTGCCAAACAGCCTTGGCTTGGAGTATCTGTGCCCTAACTTTGCACCACCTCTCCGTCCCTCCTCCCCACCCTCTTTCCTATTCCTCTGCAGTGAAAACTGCGCAGGTGCCTTAACCATCCAGCCCATGTGCCATGCTGACACAGGTGATGAATAGTAGAAAATCTGGAGCATTTCTAATGATGAAAAGGGCGGGGAGGAGGGACAGAGAGGTTGTGCCAGCCTAATGCATACACACTCTAGGCCACGCCAGTATGACACAGGGCTGCAAGTTTAAAAGTTGTTCTTTAGGACAATAACTGCATTACCTGCCGAACGGACCCCAGGACAGATCTTGTATTAAAAGCAGCTATCCACAGGTACAAGTGGTTTGGGGGGTCAGATTGTGGGCACAGAGTCGCTTAGAACTGTTGACTTTCTCGTTTAGATCAGCGTTTCCCAACCGGGGTGCCGCGGCACACTGGTGTGCCGGGAGAACCGGCCAGGGGTACCGCGGGATCGTGGGGAAATGTGCGCTGTCTCTTTGAGCCAGCGTTTCCCAACCAGGGTGCCGCGGCACACTGGTGTGCCGGGAGAACCAACCAGGGGTGCCGCGGGATCCCGGTGGGAAATGTGCGCTGTCTCTTTAAGCATCCCGAGAAGCTGAGGCTGCACAGCTTCTCGGGATGCACGGATCACTTTATGTTCATTAAAGTAAGCAGAATATAGGAGCAGGAAGTGTCAGCATCCTGCTCCTACAGTATATTCACTCTCATAGGCCGCCGGCACTTCATGCCAGCAGCCTATGGGAGGCCGGGACATGACCTCTCCGGCAGGCGTGATGATGTGACGTCATCACGCCTGCTGAAAGTCCCGTCCCCACAGTTCGCAAGATGGAGCCCGAAGAGGAGGAGAGCTGCTTCCTGCAGCCTTAGCGCGGATTAGGTGAGTAGGATGTTTGTTTTTTTTAAGGGCAGAGCAGGGGGCATTATTAGTTCATGGGGGGCACCTCTGGGGGCATTATTAGTATATGGGGGCACCTCTGGGGGCATTATTAGTATATGGGGGCACCTCTGGGGGCATTATTAGTTCATGGGGGCACCTCTGGGTGCATTATTAGTATAGGGGCACCTCTGGGGGCATTATTAGTATATGGGGGCACCTCTGGGGGCATTATTAGTTCATCGGGGCACCTCTGGGGGCATTATTAGTATATGGGGGCACCTCTGGGGGCATTATTAGTTCATGGGGGCACCTTTGGGGGCATTATTAGCTCATGGGGGCACCTCTGGGGCATTATTAGTATATGGGGGCATTATTAGTTCATGGGGGATCCTCTGGGGGCATTATTAGTTCATGGGGGCACCTCTGGTTGCATTATTAGTATATGGAGGCCACCCCTGGGGCATTATTAGTATATGGGGGCACACTATGGGGGCATTATTAGTTCATGGGGGCACCTCTGGGGGCATTATTAGTTCATGGGGGCACCTCTGGGGGTATTATTAGTTCATAGGAGGCACCTCTGGGGCATTATTAGTTCATGGGGGCACCTCTGGGGGCATTATTAGTTCATGGGGGCACCTCTGGGGGCATTATTAGCTCATGGGGGCACAGCAGGGGATCCTACATACAGGGGGCATCCCACATTCCTACTCTCTTTACGGCACATAACACCAAACAGCGCAGTTACTTTGGGAGCCGACAGGAGGGAGAAAGGAAAGGAAGTTGCTAGAAATGTGCGGAGCCTAAATTTTTTGTCTTGCAGGTTCTGAAGAGATGAAAAGTAGCTGGAAGAAATCATCATGGCGGATGGAGAGGAAAAGGGAAAGTGACTCCTCAGATCAAAGAAGACGTCACCTGTGAGTCACTGTATGATGGTTTCTTATTTTGTAGAACATTATTTAGTAGGGGTGCCCCGAGGAAATCTTTTTTTCCAAGGTGTGCCCCGAGGTGGAAAAGGTGGGAAGCACTGGTTTAGATGCTTTTAAAGGCTTAGGTAAAGTATGGTGTAGTATAGCTCACCAGATGTTTATCCTTGGCTTGCTCCACCATTGAAAGGTCACCTCGCAGGGGAAGCTGGGCAGACAAATCTTCATCTTTTTCCCCTAGCCAGTCAATTATCTCCTGGAGTGGTGGTTGCAACTTGAGAGTGGGATCTGAAAATGCTTCGAGGCGTGCCCTAATGAAAAATTGGAGGAAATAATTCTTACAAGGTTAATAGATTTGCTTTCTGCATTAATATTATAATGATTATGATGTTAAAAAAAATCTTATACAGGTTTAGGTTATGTTCACACTACGTATCTTTCCGGCCGTAGTGCGAACCGCGAATATACGCACGTAGTTTTGAGGTTGATGCGCTCGCTTGAAAGTATATGATATACGGCCGCACAGTGCACACTATGTATGAGCTTACGGCCCTCCTTTTTATTGGCTGCGTGCGGGCGGGCTTTCTTGTGGTCGCGCGGGCTGGCAGTTGGCTGTGCTCTCCTCTCGGCACTTTCTTGCGCCACAGGCGGTAAGATGGCAGCCGCTTCTCACCCAGGCCCGGCCCCTATGTAGTGATAACAGCCTGGGGGGTCCATGGGTGCAGTAGCGTTTGGTGCCGGACTGCCGGTGGTATGCGGGCGATGGGGCGGGGCCGCGCTGTACTGTACAATATCGATCTGGATGGAAGCTGCTGCTGCACTGTCAGCGTGCACCCAGGCCCCCTGTGTGGTGATAGCAGCCTGTTACCACAACGCAGGGGGCCTGGGTGCATGCTGACAGTGCAGCAGCAGTACAGCGCCGGCCTCATCCGCATACCACCGTGGCCGGGTGGAGAGGTGGGGGCTGGAAAGCTGATTTTTCGATTTACCTCCCGAGCCAGGGCGCACAAATACTGGTAGGGCAGGGGATGGAAGATCCTGCTGCGGGGCTGCTGACAGGCTGCGCACAGGCAGCAGCTCCCCCTCCTGCACTGCTGCTGCCGGGCGACTCACTTCTAGCTTCTTTGGAATCTGCGCGTGAGCCATGCCCCCCCTCTCCTGCACATACAGTTGGGGTCAGGTATGGGTCGGCACCTCCATGCTTCACTGGCCACCGCAATCTGTCCCGCACAGGAATCCTCGGACCCCGTTATCTTTTGTACGTTCTGGAAGCGGCCATGTGTGACGCTCAGTCCGGGACACAGGTATATGTGCTACAGCACTGAGTGACAGAGGCAGAGGATTCCTGTGCGGGAGAGAGAGAGCGGTGCCCGGGGGAGCATGGAGGTGCCGACCTATACCTGACCTCTGCAGCCACTGAGTGACTGGGGGTAGATAGGAGATAGATAGAGATAGATAGATAGATAGATAGATAGATAGATAGGAGTCCTATCTATGTATCTATCTATCTATCTATCTATCTCCTATCTATCTATCTATCTCCTATCTACGTGTCTCCTATCTATCTATCTCCTATCTATCGATCTCCTATCTATCTATCTCCTATCTATCTATCTCCTATCTATCTATCTCCTATCTATCTATCTCCTATCTATCTCCTATCTATCTCCTATCTATCTCCTATCTATCTATCATCCATCTATCTCCTATCTGAATATATACTGTATAGATAGATAGATAGATAGATAGATAGATAGATAGATAGATAGATAGATAGAGAAAACAATATAGGCAGCACACTAAATGAACTGTGGCTGCCAGCATATGAATCCCAGACCTTGGACCAAGTCAGCTAGTAAAAAATACTCTGAAGCTCTCTGATGGTAATACAAACGTGGATTTATTCCATATAACAATATGCAGCAAACTTCATAAGTAATACAGAATGTTTTGGCGTCTCCTACGCCATTTTCAAGTGCCACTTGAAAATGGCGTAGGAGACGCCAAAGCATTCTGTATTACTTGTGAAGTTTGCTGCATATTGTTATATGGAATAAATCCACTTTTGTATTACCATCGGAAAATGGGGGTTTCAAAAGGGGTGTGGCTTTTAAAAGGGGCGTGTCATAATTATCGTTCGATTTATCGTTACCGCGGCTACATGTACGATAAACCGCGATATTGATTTAGGCCATTATCGCCCAGCCCTAATGTCATCTATGTCAGTACTATTACAACGACAGGTAACATATAACTTTTATTTAATTGACAGTTTTTGCCAAATTAAAACCTTTTTAAAGAAACTAAATATGTGTAAAATTGCTCTATTACCATCCTTATAATGCTTTTATTTTTTGGTCTATGGGGTAATATGAGGTGTCATTTTTTGCACCATGATCTGTACTTGCTTGTATATATGTGACTTTTTTATCACTTTTTACAGTTTTTCCGGATTTGATGTGACCAATTTTGCACTTTGGCAGGTTTTTGCACTTACCGTGCAAGATCAGGGATCTGATAATTTAATAGTTCGGATGATTACAGATGCAGCAATGTTTTATTTATTATTATTTATTTTTTTTATTCATACATTGGGAAAGAGGGGTGATTTTTCCTACAGTAACTTCTATTATAACTGCACTATTCTCTCATATAGATCAATGCAGTACATATGTTCTGTATTGATCTCCGAGATCAGTGCCTGAGCGCATAATAGTCAATTGCTGTTGCAGGATCAGCGTCATTGTGGCGCCAAGTCCCAGCCCCGGGGGATGATCCCTCCATTAGACCCCAGGTGATAGCTTTTTCAAGTTTTGTCAGTTTTTACAGCAGCATTTAAATGGTTAATTAGCCAGTATAGCGTTTCAAGCTTGATGGCTAATAGCCACGTTCCCTGGCTGCTGAGTGCCGGGAGCGGTGATGTACAGAGAGGGCTCTCTCTGTATGCTCCTTAACCTATCAAGATATCCCTGGATGTCAAAATGGGTCAGTTCCATTTCCATGGTGTTTCCATCACTTTTTGAGGTTCTCAGGTGCGCCAGACACCCTCCCCTCTGCCAAATAGGAGGTCCCTGAATAAATGCTTCAGTCCCCCATTGACTTTAATGGGATTCATTATTTGAATCAAGCATTGGAGCATTAGAAAATACTCAACTCGAAGCATTTAAGAATTTTAGTACTCGCTCACCTCATCAGTGAGGTCTAATTTTTTTTTGCGCCATCATCTGTAGTTTTATTGGGTACCACACTAGCGACTTGATCACTTTTTATTAAATTTTTTTATTACATTTCTGGGATCCAAAAATCCGCAATTTTGCACTTTGGCTGGTTTTGGGGCTTACACCAATTATCATGTGAGATCATGAATGTGATAAATCTAAAAGTTCAGGCAATTCCGCATGTGGCAGCCCGAAAGGCGGAGACTGTGCTGAGAGCTGAGGGTAATTCAGGCCATTTAAATGCCGCTGTCAGTTTTGAAATGGTTACATAGGCAGAACCGAGGATCGATCCATGCTGGCTACTAGCGGAGGTCGCCAGCTACTGATAACAGCCGGGAGCCGCCTCTATACCCACTTAGCGGCACCACGGCGCAACTGTCGTTGTGCAGGAAGGCATTAAAATATGGAAAATAAGGTGTGTAAAGTAAATGTATGCAGTCATTCAGTTCAACTACAGCTTTGTTCCAAAAAAAAATGCTGAAACAATGCTAAATATTTTAAAAGAAAAGGCATCCGTGCCTCCCTTGAAGTTACTAATAAGTCAGTCATCACAACATAATTTTGCAATGAGTTCCATAGTCTCGCTTTTCTTACAGTAAAGATTCCCCATCTGTGCTGGTGGTGAAATCTTGAGCGGAGCCGCAAAAGACATCACACTGAGACAGTAAGGCAGCCACAGACTCAGTGTGCTCAGTGTGAATATATAGGCTTGCACAGTAGGGCAGATTTATCAAAGCGTCTGTCTTTTCACAACCTATTGGTTGGTAAATTTGTACCATACCCTCTTCATCCAATCCACGGCTCTTGTTGATCAAGGCACAAAAGTGCTTACAAAAATCTTTAAAACATATAATAAATGTGGCACATTTGTAAAGATAAATGTCCCCAAAGCTGAAATATAAAAAACATAAAAGGGAAATGCTAACACCAGATTTCATACTCCATTTTTAAGACAGATCAGTTTTAATGACGATCTCAGGCATAGGTTAAGGTAAATCTTTCACATGCACGTCACATTTTTATTATCATATACATGTTTCTAGTGAATGATAAAAGCACAAAACCATAAGGCTGCATTCACACATTCTGTTACAGCCAATTGCTTTGTATTAGTTGATTCACATGTTCAGTGTTTTCAGGGATCTCCAATCCGTTCCGTTTGAAAATAGGACATGTCATTACTCGGAACAGAAGCACGGCACGGATTTCCCATAGAAATTAGCCTAATTAATACTTTTTATTACACAAACCATAAAAAACCATTAATACATAAAACCATTAATAAATCCCCCCTTAAAGCGACTTTGTAGCCACTGTGGAACCCCCCCAAACTACCTATACCTTGTTGTAGCTTAGGCGAAGTTCTTTCTGGTGGTATGTTATATAAAGCAGCTTAGGCTTTGATGAGGCAGAAAATCCAACTTTAGTAGCGGGGCTGCCGTGTCTAAGAGGCGGGGCCGAAGCGTTCGTGCCCTAGTGTAGCGCCGCCTTTGTGGGGTAGCTGGTCGTCTCCCCCTGCCTCCCGCCTTCACAGGGTTCCATGTAAATGCACATGTGGTGTTTTTTTGAGCTCCGGCACCGCTGTAGTGACATGGCCGGGTCCGCACCGCCTCCTTTGGCCATCTTCCACGCCCTGTTTAGTGACGCTCTTGGCCCAGCCCCGGCTCGCATGCCTATCAGCGGCCACCCCGCCCCATCGCATAATGCACACACTGCCTACGTCATCTTGTAAAGTTCTTGGGATCGGATCATGCGCAGGCGCACTGACGTGACTGGCTAGACTAGTTTGGTAAAGCCGGTCGCGTCAGTGCGCCTGCGCAGGATCCGATCCCAAGAACTCTATAAGATGACGTAGGCAGTGTGCGCGTTATGCGATGGGGCGGGGTGGCCGCTGACAGGCATGCGAGCCGGGCTGGGCCAAGAGCGTCACTAAACAGGGCGTGGAAGACTGCCAAAGGAGGCGGGCGGACACAGCATGCTGTGTGGTGTTACAGGTAGAGAATACAGCGTGCTGTGTGGTGTTACAGGTAGAGAATACAGCATGCTGTGTGGTGTTACAGGTAGAGAATACAGAGTGCTGTGTGGTGTTACAGGTAGAGAATACAGCATGCTGTGTGGTGTTACAGGTAGAGAATACAGCGTGCTGTGTGGTGTTACAGTAGAGAATACAGCGTGCTGTGTGGTGTTACAGGTAAAGAATACAGCATGTTGTGTGGTGTTACAGGTAGAGAATACAGTGCGCTGTGTGGTGTTACAGGTAGAGAATACAGTGCGCTGTGTGGTGTTACAGGTAGAGAATACAGCGTGCTGTGTGGTGTTACAGGTAGAGAATACAGCGTGCTGTGTGGTACAGGTAGAGAATACAGCGTGCTGTGAGGTGTTACAGGTAGAGAATGCAGTGTGCTGTGTGGTGTTACAGGTAGAGAATACAGTGTGTGTGTGGTGTTACAGGTAGAGAATACAGCGTGCTGTGTGGTGTTACAGGTAGAGAATACAGCGTGCTGTGTGGTGTTACAGGTAGAGAATACAGCGTGCTGTGTGGTGTTACAGGTAGAGAATACAGCTTGCTGTGTGGTGTTACAGGTAGAGAATACAGTGTGCTGTGTGGTGTTACAGGTAGAGAATACAGCGTGCTGTGTGGTACAGGTAGAGACTACAGCGTGCTGTGTGGTGTTACAGGTAGAGAATACAGCATGCTGTGTGGTGTTACAGGTAGAGAATACAGCGCGCTGTGTGGTGTTACAGGTAGAGAATACAGCATGCTGTGTGGTGTTACAGGTAGAGAATACAGCGTGCTCTGTGGGACCACAATGAAATCATAAATTACTGCAAATAATTCAGTAACACAATGAAACTGCAATGTGTGAACACAGCCTAGATGTTCTGCAACAGCTTTGGGCGGGGAATAGGCAGGGTGGAGGACTGTGATGAACAGCTGAGGGAAAGTATTGCATCCTGGAACCTGTAGTACTGTTTACAACTGATAAACCAGGAAGTGCCGAAACACAAAACAGAACAAAACCCCCCAAAACAAATTGATTTTTGGTAGTTTCAAAAATGGAATAGATAGGTAAGTAATGCTTTATGCTTCTGCAGAAGTTTCATTTTTTTAACCTCCACCTGGAGTTCCCCTTTAAGGCCTTCTACTAAAATAGAGACAAGACAAATTAAGGGCCAGTTCACACTGAGCAAGATCGTCGGAATCCCGCCATGCTTAGTGTGCTGCGGTAACTGAATGGAGAGGGCGTGCGCTCGTCCGCTGCCACCGCTCTCCGCTCGAGGAACTAACATGTTCATTCCTCGAGTGGAGAGCGGCGGCAGCGGACAGGCGCGCGCTCTTCCATTCACTCAAAGCAGGACACTGAGTGCGGCGGGATTCCGCGGCAGAGCTTGCGCCGTGTTTGCTCAGTGTGAACTGGCCCTAAGGCTGAGTTCCCACTGCGTTTTTGCAATCCATTTAACGTATCCGTTTTTAATTGGTTACTTTTAACAGACATAAAAACTTAGTCAACACTACTTTTGTGTCCGTTAAAAAAAAAACGATTCGATCCGTTTTTTGGTTTTTTTTATAATGGAAGTCAATGGAAAAACAGATCTAAATGGATGACACACTATATTACATCTGTTTTTGCATTAATTTTTTCCACAAAACGTATATGTTAAACAAATAGAGAAAACGCAGTGTGAACCCAGCCTAAGCAGTTGCCTCATAGCAACCACATGACCTGTTTCTGTTGTACATACACTTTCCAATTTGGCCAATAGTTCTTACAGATTTGTACTGTAATGAGGACATTTGAGCTACCACAAAGCTCCAGGCATACTGAAACCATGCTTACAAATGAAAATGTACTATTAGCAGAACAGTAGAAGTAAAACTAGCAAGGATGTGTTCACACATGTAAATACTACCTAATGTGCAATAAAATAAATTAATCAGTAAAATAATCAGTATTCCACAATAGTAAATTCTATGTACACACATTGTACACACTACATAAACCTATAATTAAATCAGTATATCCATTAGAAACCAGTTTAGTTTAACAAGCAATCAACATATTTCAAACATTTCAAGAAAAAATAAAATATGGCCTTATATAAGGTTGATACTATCAAAATATTATACATACAAGAAAACCTGAGGCACCTGTTCCTCCACCCTCTTCTAGTATGTGGGGGCATTCATAATCTCTTAGTACATACATGGGAGACAATTGTCATCAATGGACTTTACAGATACCTTAGGCTGTGAGATCTCTTCTTTATTTCATTCCAGCAGAGGTTCATGTTGCCCAAATCTGAGATTTCTTTGTCTACTCAGAATCTAAGAACTACAAGAGACAACGAAAAGAAGGCTGAATATTTCAGAGGACATGGACAGTATTGTTTTAACATTGACAGTATTGTTTTAACATGATTGCAAAAGTAATTGAGGCTATACCACTAGAAGAAAATCTTACCTGGAGTGTTCTCAGACGGCTAAGACATTCCAAGGATGGTAAATATGGAAATGCTAGGAAAGATGCAGCTAGAAAAGAAAGGAGACATAGAATGTAAGATGAATGTAAGAGGTGAAAGAATAAAAACTGCACATTCTTAAAAAAAATAAACTATATAACAGAAAGGATAGAAAGGTACTTGAGAAGAATGAAGGAAGAACTGTTTCAAAAGAGCCCAGATCCTCCATGTCCCCTCCCCTGCTCTTAGGAATGTCATTTGGGGGACTGTGACTCTTGTGCCCTTTCCTAAAGAAACCATGCTTTGTCCGGGATACATTCCAGTCACTCCCCAATGTTAGCTCCCATATAAACAGTAAGCATTTACAGGCAAGAGAAAAATGTACTCATCACATGATAATTACCTCTCGCCTTTGCTGTCAAAACCATTGTTTCAACTCAATAACACAATGTTTTCATTTGAACAGTACAGAACATAGAAACAAAATTTGAGTAAATTGAAAACCATCTTTTTTTCCTCCACATATTTATTCATTAGTCTATGTTCACACAACGTATATTTTAGTAAAACCACGGCCATGATTATTACGAAAAATATGTTACTTTGCCGTCTATGGGATCCCGGACGGAGGGTATACACATAGTATACGCTCCGGCCGGGATCCCTAGCGGCGCCGCAAACAACTGACATGTCAGGTTTCTGCTACTGCTATTCATTGAATAGCGGCCACAGAAAACCCTGTCAGTGCACATTATGGAGCGCTCGCATCAGAACTATGCGGGGCTAAAGATCATAACATGTAAAACAAATGAAACAAACATTTAGAAAGCTGAATATGTGATATTATAAGTTACTGTACAGTATAGCAATCAGCGTGTAAAGTACAATGTACAGTAAGTGCATAAGAATAAAAAAAAAAAAAAAAAAAAACTGCACAGGTCTGTGTGGTCACATGACAGCAAAGAAGTGAGAATCACAGAGCCGAGCTGTGCAGGAGGACTTTTCTATACAGCAGTGTGTATAACGGAATGTAAGTGCAGAGAAGTCACCTCCACAGTCCTGTCCCCTGATGTAAGCCCAAGCCTGAAGTGGATCTGCTATGATTTGGAAGGTGAGGGAGATTTCCTGGGTCAGACAACAGTGCTGTTCACCACGCTATGCAGACCATGTATCTCCCCAATCACCCTACCACCCAGTACAGGGAGCTCTTAAACCAAAACAATACACTTAAACCAAGTTACAATTTTAAAAAACTGTGAGCTCTTCTTGCAAAACGCTCTCAATCCAAGTTACTCTTAAACTAACGTACCACTATATAGCCAATTATCTCCAGTTTTACATATACAGTAGTATATATTTTTTATACCATTCTTCATTTTCTTCATACACTACCAACAAACCCAATAAAACCCTTCCCCACCTATTTACCCACCCATCGAGGAGGGAGAGGACCATGGTGCAAAAAAACACAGCCCTGTGATACTTGCTTGGTTTCCAGAGGTTGCCAACTTTCTATCTCCATTCTTTTTCCCTGAATACAAGATTTTGGTTTGGTTTACCAGCCTGATCCAATGTGCCAGGGTTGGCCTCTCGCTCATTATCCATACTCTTAGTATCAATCCCCTAACCAGCATAAAGAAACCTCAGGACAATTGTTTCTTCCTTTTGTAACATATCATTACAGCCCAGAATTAGATAAATTGCATTCTAAGGGTGGTATTACACGGGCCGAGCAGGGCCCAATAATACCTGTAAAAGAGCGCCGATCTGCTAGATCGTTGCTCAGGTTCTAACCTATATCAACGATCAGCAGATGATCATTGTCATCGGCTGATTATTGCATTTATTACACGGAGCGATGATCGGCCGAATCAGGCCAATTCAGCCAATTATCGTTCCGTATACCCTAAGGCACGGTTAGGCTCAGCGTCCTACTAGTGTAGTCTGCTATTTATCTCCAAAGTCTTTGTATCTTAGGACAGCCCCATACAGTACCATATGAATATAACTTGCTTCCCCCAATCCACACTTGGGGCAATTATCGTGTTCTCTAATATTCCTCTTACAGTGTCTTAATGGAGAGTACTGGTTCCTATTCTTAATTTTTAATTGTAATAAACAGCAATTTTGCTAACAGAGGACTTTTTATTAGCCAGGGCATTCTCCCACTCCTCTTGTGCTATTGGCCCTACCTCCTTCTCCCAATTCTCTCCCTCCTTATGTATTATATTATCTCTGTGATTGCGTTAAGGATAACTTAATACAGTGTTCCATCTCCCCCCTCTTATTCCCTGAGATTTTTTGTAAAGTGTATTGTTGAACCTCAATATATCTTTGTCAGCGTGTGTGTGTCACTGCATGTTGCAGCTGCAATAAAACAAGTGTTGTTGTCTTTATATTCCTGTATAAATGTGACAAACTCTTTCAAACGCCCTTCCTTGAATATTTGGTAACACATTTAATACCTTTGTTTCCAAAACCTGCTATTTTCTATCTTTATAAATTTGTGAAATCTTTCATTTCCCATAATGGGGTCACTCCTAAACTCTGTGATTTTTTCAAGTAGGGTTTAAGATTAGGACCGGGTTACATTTTTAGAAGTCACTTTACCTAAGTCCTATCAGTGGTTCTGTTTACTCAGATACTCCTAGGACTCACCATATAACAGAATGCCGTTAGGCAGTCACATAAAGAAAACAAGAATCCTCATACTAATAAAAGGTAAAATGACAAGAATGAGATTAGCAACTCTCCATCTGATGATTGGTACTGCAGAAAATGGACTGAATGATGATGCAAACAAATGATAATGAAAGCAGCCAAGAATGAAACAAAAGATGACAAGTACAAGTGGTAAATGGCCCTTATTCTCCCTAACATTTACCTGGATCTTTCCCCAAACTGTGAACACCAGACACACCTAACCTAACTGTCTTATATTTTGTTTCTAGGTGTGCAAGGCTTGTCAGGGGTAGAACTGTTCACTATCCATGGTACTTGTAGCTTATCCGTCCATGTGGCAGACAATGTGCAATCTTCATTTTCTTACTGTAACCAAGGGTCGAAAAGGGAGTAGCAGCTCTCCGGCCGTGCCACGATTGGTGGCGCCTCATCCTTGGTGGTAATTACCTCCTCCTTTTGTATAGTAATTTTATCTTGACCTCCAGTTTCCGCGACGCTAATGATGCACACGTCCTACATTGCCAAGAATAGCGGATGTGCATGCATGCTGAGCAGTGAAGCTTATTACCGTCAATGAATGTGCGCCGCTCTTCCTGGCTGGAGGCCGAGTTGAAATTATTATTCAAAAGGAGGATGGAGGAACCACCAAGGATAAGCCGTGACAGAGCACGGCAAGGCCGGAGAGCCGTAACCCGTCTTTGACACTTGGTTACACTAAGAAAATGAAGATTGCACATTTTCTGCTACAGGGACGGATAAGCTATATGTACCATTTTGAACAGGATGCTTATAACACTGTCAGCAACTTGGGTCCAATTGCTGACAGATTCCCTTTAAGCCACAAACGCTAAATAGGAAGATCCATTAATAAGTCAGGGGATCAGAAAAGACAAAATAAGAAGCTAAGTGAAAAGGCCGAGATTAAACACAGACATTGGCAAGCTACAAAGTCAGGATCTGGGGACATAGTCAGAGAAACAAGTCAAGGTCAGAAATGCAGAAGATACAGACAAAAAAACGCAATCGGCGTAGGGCAAAGCACAAATAAATACAGGCAAATACTCAAATTAGCTGCCTTTTAAACTTCCCTTCAGCTAACAATCAGAATCGCTGGGCCACTCATCATTTTTCCTGGTAGGCTAGCGAGCTGCATCACTGTGCCCGGCCAGCCTAACTAAACATCCTGTGATTTGTTGCAACCATGGAAATATATTCCTGCCTTCCTTGCTGGTGGTCAGGAACGAGTAATTTAATTTCCTTTTCTTTCCCATTTAACCCAGACCACCATGAAGACTTCTTCCAGCTATATCTCAGGATCAGGGTGACTGTGACAGCCCAATCATGCAATGGCACTGTGTGCGGGGGAGTGCAGACCCATCAAAACCCAGCAAGTAAATGGCTACTGGCACAATCATCAGGTCTGCAATTTACTTGCTTTACTTTTTGTGGCATGTTTGGAAAGTGGGATTTCACTTCTGTGCTGGAGGCTCTGTTTCTTAATTACCAACTACCATAGGCTGAAGCCTAGGGCATAAGAAAACGTTATTATGTAAACATCCACACCTAAAATGTAACTTTTATTATAGACATTTATTATAGGTTACATCACTAGGTGACGTCATCAGGAAGAATTGGCATCGGATTGAATAATAATACGATATTACTCGATAGAAACCACTGTGCACACACAAATGTTACCCACATACAGTTGCTATAGTATGAGAGTAATTACAGTGCTGTTACATCCAGTAACTCACAGGTGATATCTTCTCTGATTGAAGCTGTGTACCTCCTGTTTCTTTTCTATCCATCCCAGTCCATACTGTTGACTTATTGTGACTACAACTTGATTCTGACGAGTTCGAAGCACAGACATCTTGAGACAGCAGTGGAGGGTTTACATATAGCCAGGACAGCAGTAGAAGGGTTACATACAACCAGTACAGCAGTGGAAGGGTTAAATAAAAGAAAGAATGTTGTCAGCAGAAAAAGACCACTTGGTCCATCTAGTCTGCCTTTTTAGTATTTCCCTTCTTATTATCTTAGGATAGATATATGCTTATCTCAGGCATGTTTAACTACTGTTATTATAGCTTTACCACATTTAGCACACTTCTCCTGGTTTTATCTAGTAAACTGTCAATTCCCAAACAATTATTTTTTTGACAGCACTGATGTTAGCATATCATTAGTATATCAGGTACATGTGAAGGTACCTTAAATGTATTTATTTTTAAATTCCAAAACTGAATTCCACTTCAATCGAGCTTTGATTAAATCAGTGCCCCGAAAATTCAAAAATTTTCTCCGCCCCGGCGTGATAATGATGCATCATGACAGGCGAGGAAACAATCCATTACAGGACTTTCCCATCCGTAAGGTCTGCAAAATTTACGGACGTGTGAATGTTGGCTGAGCCATAAAAAGCTGCCTTTAAAGATCTGTTTTAAAGCGTACCTGTTGTTTGGGAAAACGTTTAAAGTGTCAAAAGTTTTGATCGGTCTGGGTCTGAGTGTTCAGACCCATAGCGATCGGTAGAATGGGCAGGGAGAGGACCGCACTGCTCTGTGTTAGAAAAAAAGGAGTCAGGCTCATAATATAAGTCTATGGAGCCCAACTCTTTTATTCCTCACACAAAGCGAGGAGAGGACATGCTGCAGCACGGTACTCTACTCACTGGTTTTCTCAATCAGTACGGGTCTACTGTACTGTTACTGTTGTTTGGGAAGTGTTTCTGTTCCCAAACAACAGAAAAACTTTAAGGGTACGTTCACACTTACCTGAACCACAGCAGATTTTCTGCTGCGGATCCGCAGCGGATTTCATTTAAATAACTGAACACAGCATCAAATCTGCACCACCATAAATCTGCCGTGGATCTGCTGCAGATCTGCTACGGATCCTGTAGGTGTGAACGCACCCTCAAGCATAACAAAAGGAAAATAATAATATTGTAAATTGCAAACTTGCTTTATTTCACATCCCCTGTTGATTTAGATTTTGAAAGTTATAACGTCAGCGCCCATTTAACGGTGTGCCTTGTTATTCATGAGGATGAGGATTTAGCCCTGAATACTCTGGCACTGAAGAATAATGTATTTATATTATCCTCATCTAGAATATATTATGCTTACAGCTTCTGCCCTGTGTACAGCTGTAGAATCTGTACAGGCATTTGTGTGGGCTATCAGTGTAGGAAGAGCTTTAAGATTTGGAATTTGTGACACTTGTATTGTTTATCATCCATGATCCCAGTTAGGACAAGAACATTTACAACTTGAGAAGTTTAGTGAAAAGTCCCTCCAGTCAAATAATGAAATTCTACAACCTACTCAGATCCATATTATTACTCAAAGAGCATAGCATTTTATTATATAAGGGGTTTACCTACCAAAGTTTCAGAATCTTACCCATACCTGTTCCTACACAGAACTTAAAGAGCACGTACCATCAGGTAAATCACTTTGTTTTTTTTACATGAATGAATCGGCGTGGGATGCCTTCTGTGACACGGCTCCATTAATGGAGCTGCGTCACAGAGGAGAGATCGTCACACTGGTGGCCAGCCGGCCTGCCTCCACTGCTTCATGCTGGGCTGGTGCTCGGGAATAGACTGGCGCCGTGCACTGGACCCGGCAGTGGTTCTAAAAAAAGGACCGCACCACCAGCATCCCACGCTAATCTGTTCATGTAAAAAAAACAAAGCGATGTGCCTAGTGATACATTCACTTTTAAATGTCACTGTCCAAACCTAAATCTTCAGTGGAAGTGAAATAAAGTAATATTTATATTAATTTTTTTTTTTTTTTTTTTTTGTTATCGTGCTTTAAAATAAATCTATACTTATACCTAAAGGGGAAATCCAGGTAGAGGTTAAAAAAATAGAAACTTCTGCAGAAGCATAACGCATTACTTACCCGTCTATCCCAGTTTTGAAACTACCAAAAATCCATTTGTTTGGGGGGATTTTGCACTGTTTTGTGTTTCTGTTCTTCCTGGTTTGGCATTTCCCAGAATGCAATGCTTTCCCTCATGTGATAATCACAGCCCCCACCCATTACAATCAGAAAAATTAGTGCAGCAGCTGCTTCTGCCCGGTTAGAGATGGTAAATCACTCAGGGGATTGGGTTATCCAGCAAAGCCTCCTGTCACATCACGCCCTGCCCCCTGTCTGCATCATCAGCAAACACACACAATGTGAGACGGAGGCATGGAAGAATTGTCTCCAGGGGGATAAGCAGAAGGAGCAGGAGACAATGTGGATTGGCACAGGGGCCATTTTTTTCACTTCCTGGATTTCTATCAGCTACCAGTGTGACAGAACTGTACAGATACAGTAATACATTGTATAGACACATCTATATAACTTTTAGGGTCTGCTCACACGTACAGACTCGCTGCGTATTTATCGTAGCTAGTTTTTCGCACATAAATCCACAGTGATACTGATTGCTATCAAGTCAATGTATGTGTATTCTCGCTGCGTTTGGTGCGATTTTAACATGCGAGTTTTGATTTTCACATGATTTTCTCAGGAGAGTTCAACACCACAAAAAACGCAGCTACTTTCATGCGAGTTTGATGCGAGTTCTGTGTGAGTTTTACGCAGCGAGTCTGTACATGTGAACAGACTCTTAATGTACTTTTAATAGAAAGCAAGTTTTTCTTATCCGGAGTTCCCCTTTAACCCCTTAGGGACCAAGCCTATTTGGGCCTTAATGACCAGGCTCATTTTTCAAAATCTGTCTCACTTTATGCGCTTTATAGCTCAGTGATGCTTTAACGTACGCTAGCGATTCTGAGACTGTTTTTTCCTAACATATGGTACTTTATGTTAGTGGCAAAATTTGGTCACTGTCTTGTGGTTTTTTTTTATGAAAAACATCAAAATATCATGAAAAATTTGAAAAATTTGCACTTTACCAACTTTGAAATTCTTTGCTTCTAAAAAAAGAAAGTTCCATGACAATAATTAGTTAGTAAGTCACATTATGAATATGTCCTCTTTATTCTGGCTTCATTTCGTAAACATATTTCACTTTTTTAGGGTGTTACGGGGCTTAGAAATGTATCAGCAAATTATGAAATTTTCATAAAATTTCCAAAACTGATTTTTTTTTAGGCACCAGTTCTTTTTTTAAGTTGATTTAGGAGGCTTGTATAGTGGAAACCCCCATAAGTGACCCCATTTTGGAAACTAGACACCTTAAAGAATTAATCTAGGGGTATAATGGGCACACAACGGGGCTCAGAATGGAAGGAGCGCCAATTAGCATTTTCAGTGCAGATTTTTCTGAAGAAGTTTCTGAGCGCCAGGTTCGTTTACACAGCCCCTATAGTGTCAGCAGAATAGAACCCCTCCAAAACATTTTGGAAAGTACACCCTCAAAGAATACATCTTGGGGTGTGGTGACCATTTTTACCCCACAGGTATTGGAGGAAAGTATTCAAAACTAAACCGTAAAATTAAAAAATAGAATTTTTCCGATAACATGTTTGTTTAGTTTGAAATTTCTCAATTTCACGAGGAACAGGGGAGAAAACTCACCCCAATATATGTAACGCAGGTTCTCCTGAGTAGAACGGTACCCCATACGTGGGCATAAACCACTGTATGGGCACACAGCAGGGCTCAGAAGGGAAGGAGTGTCATTTTAGTTACAGGCAATATGTGGGTGTTTACTGGCTATCTGGGGTGGTAATGGACAATCTCGGGGTGTTTACTGGCTATCTGAGGTTGCGAAAGGGAATCTGGTGTGGTATGGGTAATCTGGGGGGGTTACGAGCAGTCTGTGCCAATCTGGGTAGGTTATGGGCATTCTGGGGTGGTTACAGGCAATCTGGGGTGGTTACGGGCAATCTGGGGGTGTTTACTGGCTATATGGGGGGGTACGGGCAATCTGGGGGTGTTTACTGGCTATCTGGGAGTGTTCATTGGCTATCTGGGGTGGTGACGTGCAATCTGGTGGTGTTCACGGCTATCTGGGGTGGTGACGGGCAATCTGGTGGTGGTCACTGGTGATCTGGGGTGGCGACCGGCAATATGGGGTGGCGACGGGCTGTCTGCGATGGTTACAAGCAATCTGTGGTGGTTACGGGCTGTCTGGGGGGGGGATTACGGGCAATCTGGGGGGGTTACGGGCAATCTGGGGAGGTGACGGGCAATCTGGGGTGGTTACAGGTAATGTGGGGTGGTTACAGGTAATCTGGGGTGGTTACAGGTAATCTGGAGTGGTTACAGCTAATCTGGGGCGGCTTTTGACTTTGGTGACAGGGGTAAAAAAGTGCCGGCACCATTTGGAACAAGCGATCAGCGGTATATAGTATATACCGCTGATCGCATGTACTGGGACCACACTGGGTGGTCCCGCTTATTGCCCCATGCTCTCTGCCACCTCCGGTGGTGGAGAGAATGGAGCTTTGATCATTTTTAGGAATCCATCACTGTGAACAGAGTCTGTTCACAGTGATGGCGGCGGCCATCATGGATAAGATGGCCGCCCAGTGAGGGGAGGGTCAGTGACCAGGTCACTAGGGTTAATTATTGGGACGGGGGGGGGGGGGACATATTTTCATCTCCTCTCACTGTGGATTCACTGTAAGAAGAAGAGATGAAAGTGTTTAGCTGCGCTGGCAATGCCCGTTACCGGTGGCCGCCGACAAATTGTTTGTTAATCCCGCTCCCTAAAAAATATAGAAAAAAGTCACATGTACCCAAAAGGTGTACCACTAAAAGCATCAGCTTATGCCGCAAAAAAAGCCCTCACATAACTCCATTGGCAAAAATTTTTTAATATTACCACTATTACAACATGCAAGACACAAACAGCTTTTATAGTATAAATGCCATAAACTATAACAAAAGCTATATAAAATGGATATCACTGTAATCGTACTGACCTGACGAATAACGATAACATGTCATATGTAACGTATAGTAAACGGCGTACAAAAAATTGTTGAAAAACTGCTGCTAAATTGTTTTTTTTATTTGTACCATCTCATAAAAAAAAATTAAATAAATAATGATCAGGGTGTCACATGTCCCCCAGAATTGAACCAATGGAAACGTCAACTTGTCTTACACATATTTTGGCACCCCAAAGCCTCCGTGACATGATATAATGACTATAAAAAACCTTAAATAAGAAAAGACCCAAAAAATACATAAGGCTTCTGTCATGTCTGTGGCCTGTGATTAAGTCAGGTGACACACTGCGGCCACATATGGGGGATTTCTAGAAACATTTGGAATTAAGGATGGTCCGAACCTGCTGTCTGGCCACTCCGTGCAGCGGGTGGATACAGTGGGAGGACCACCTGGAAAACTGGGATACAGCCTATGGCGACTGGCTGAGCATAACTGTGCTCAGCCAATCGCGGCTGAGCGGCTGATGACGCGGCCACGTCATCAGCTGCTCAGCCGCGATTGGCTGAGCACAGTTATGCTCAGCCAATCGCGGCTGTGCTTCGGATGACGCTGCAGAGGGTGGCCGGCACTCGGGAAGATCCGCCGGCCTCCCGAAGAAGGCGTCACTGCTGAGGATCGGAGACCGTGGACGACACGAGATGCGGTGAGTATAATGCACCACACTTCCGGGTCTAGCGTGGGTGGGGGGAAACACGGGGAAGGGGGCCATTCACAGACATAACATACATTACAAAGTTGTATAACTTTGTAATGTGTGTTATTCTGTGAATAATTTTATCGCCGGACAACCCCTTTAACCACAATACTAGGGCATCTGGGGGGGCAGGGGTCAGGGGTAACTAAATACTGGGGGCATCCTTGAGGGGTAACTACAACACTAGGGGCATCCTGGAGGTTAACTACAATACTTGGGGGGCAGGGGTACCTATAATACTAGGGGCTTCTTAGAGGGGGCAGGGGTAACTATAATACTAGGGGAATCCTGGAGGGGGCAGGGGTTTACTATAATACTAGGGGCATCCTAGCAGTGGAGTACTATAATACTAAGAGCATCCTGAATTGGGGCCAACTACTATATGTGCTGGAGAAAGGAACCTAAAATGTTTCTCTCACAGATTCTGGAGGCCAGAAAAAAATCTTCAAGCCAGCCCGGCCTGGTTGGAAAGGATTAATTAGCGACTGAGAAGATCAGAGAAGACGCCCCATGTGAGTCACTGGATGTAACTGCTCGGATCTTATGCTGTGTAAACCAATATAACTAAATTTCGAAATATTGCATCAAATCCACAACCGGTGGCCATGTGAATGTACACCGACTGTTCACTAGAATTAATTTGCTATATTACATTAGACTAAGGTACCGACGTTCCTGTGTTAGGATTTTGGTTTGCCCACCTTTGCTTGAACATTGCTTAGCTCACTTGCCATTCCGCTCAGCAGTGACTGAAGCTTAGAGGAACATTGGTGGATGGCCAACATTTTATGGCAAATAATTGCCATTATCAGTGTCGGACTGGGGGTACCTGGGGCCCACCAATATAGAACCAGTGAGACATGACATGCTGACCCCGTCCTTTCCTGGATTCATCTGTGACAAATCTCAGATATACAGCTCTCAGGGTATGCTGGGAGTTGTAGTTTCTGAGTGGACAACAGTTTAATAAATCACTGTGTGCAGAAGCTCCTGGTGGCTGCAATCTGTGGGTGACAACCATCAGCCCTGAAGGTCCAGCAATACATCTGTCTACAGCGGCAGTTATCAGACGATTGTACTACTGTGCTACAATTCCCAGCATATCCTGAGGGTTGCAGACTGTCAGTACATGCTGGGAATTGTAGTGCCTGCAGCTGTTGTAGTTGGGTCCTAGGTGCATTATACACTGGATGCTTTGTGGCATATAAGAATACATAGATCAGTGGGGGCTAAGTTTAGGGAAGTGACCCCTAATAGGGGATAGAACAAAAACATCTACCCCTACCATATTATCAGCATACTGTCACACTGTTCCGGGGACTGGACCTGGGAGCTCCTAGCATCTGGATTAATTATGATGGCACTAGTGTACTGTAGTGACCACGGGACTGCCATACACTGAACCATTTAGACACCAATGGTACACATGCTCTGCACACTATGTAAGTGATTACAGTGCAGTTACTAATGACCAAGCGATGCTATTGATATATATCAAGACCGATATTACCAATAATACCAGTATATAGGAAGGAAATATTATCACGATACATATTACCGCCATACTGTTAGGCCCTATTACATCAACAGATAATCTGACAGATTTTTTGGAGCCAAAGCCAGGAATGGACTATACACAGCGAACAGGTAAAATAAAAGGAAAGACTGGGATTTCTCCTCTTTTCAAATCCATTCCTGGCTTTGGCTTAAAAAAATCTGTCAAATGATCTGTTGGTGTAATAGGGCATTTACTGACCAAATCCTGTATACTAAAACCAATAAAACACAGTACCAGATAAGTTACAAATAATACCCCCACATACTGACTAACACCACCACATACTGACTAATGCTACTAAATAACATCCACTGTACACAGATCACTATCACCTCATCCAGTCATATAGAGGTGGATGCAGCTCTACACAGGTTCTGTACACCATATACATTACAGTGCAGCTACATCTGGTGACTCACAAGGGACGTCTTCTCTGATCAGAGTTCTTCCCTTTTCATCTTCTTCTCCATCTGTCCTGGGCCGTTATGAGAACTTCTCCGAGCCACGAATCCACAGAATCTGCCAAACAAACATATTAGGCTCCTCACTCAGGCACCATCCTCATCTCTATACTAACTGCACATCTGTATTGGCCCCTTTACATCCTCATTTAGTGGGTAGCCCTGACTCTATGTGATCCCCCTTATACATGGACACTATGTATCCCCTTATAGATGGCTCCCTGTTATCCCCTTATAGATGTCCCACGTTTTATGGCCCCT